>NC_091951.1:330443284-330485784 GCF_031021105.1 Erythrolamprus reginae | reverse complement strand
AGTTTTTCTTTTATGTAAAGTTTGATGAAAATAAGGGAAGCCAAGCCCTTGCTATTTGCAATTAAGTAACACTGTTTACTTAAGAGATTATATGATTTAGAGGGACTTTTTCATTCGCTAGAAACCCATTCTTTAGAAGCCTAATAAAAGAAATTAAATATTTGCTAGTAGTTTCTTTTCATATTTGCACTTGCATTATTTTCAGCTGCCAAGTTTAAGATAAATCAAACCTAAATCAACTATCTATTACAAATCCAATTAAACTTAAGCTTAATAATAATAATAATAATTTATTGGATTTGTATGCCGCCCCTCTCCGCAGACTCGGGGTGGCTAACAACAATAATAAACACAACATGTACAATCCAATAATAAAAACAACTAAAAACCCCTATTATAAAACCAAACATACACACAAACATACCATGCATAACTTGTAATGGCCTAGGGGGAAGAGCTATCTCAACTCCCCCATGCCTGGTGGTATAAATGAGTCTCGAGTAGTTTACGAAAGACAGGGAGGGTGGGGGCAGTTCTAATCTCTGGGGGGAGTTGGTTCTGAGGGCCGGGGCCGCCACAGAGAAGGCTCTTCCCCTGGGGCACGCCAAATGACGTTGTTTAGTCGACGGGAGCCGGAGAAGGCCAACTCCGTGGGACCTTATCACTAGCTGGGATTCGGGCGGTAGCAGGTGGTTCCGAAGGTAATCTGGTCCATTGCCATGTAGGGCTTTAAAGGTCATGACCAACACTTTGAATTGTGACCGGAAACTGATCGGCAGCCAATGCAAGCCATGGAGTGTTGAAGAAACGTGGGCGAATCTTGGAAGCCCCACGATGGCTCTCGTGGCTGTGTTCTGCATGATCTGAAGTTTCCGAACACTTTTCAGAGGTAGCCCCATGTAGAGAGCGTTGCAGTAATCGAACCTCGAGGTGATGAGGGCATGAGTGACTGTGAGCAATGACTCCCTGTCCAAATAGGGCCGCATCTGGTGCACCAGGCGAACCTGGGCAAACATCCTCCTTGCCACAGCCGAAAGATGATGTTCCAATGTCAGCTGTGGATCGAGGAGGACGCCCAAGTTGCGAACCCTCTCTGAGGGGGTCATTAGTTCCCCCCTCCCCAGGGTAATGGACGGACAGATGGAATTGTCCTTGGGAGGCAAGACCCACAGCCACTCCGTCTTGTCTGGGTTGAGTTTGAGTTTGTTGACACCCATCCAGGCCCCAACAGTCTCCAGGCACCGGCACATCACTTCCACTGCTTCGTTGACTGGATGGTGAACCTTTTTTTGGTTCATGTGCCAAAAGGGTGTGTATGCATATGCTAGTATGTGGACATGTACCCACACCAATTTCCTCCCTCCTCCTGCATGGGCATGCACACTCCACATGCGCTGCCCCTAAGCATGCGCACGGGCCTCGCTGAAGCCTGGATTGGTGAAAAAATAGGCAAATGCGCAAACTGGAAGTTTGGAAAAAAAGGACTTCTAGTTTACCCGTTGTGCTCTTTTTCACACTCTGGGGTTTCAGGAAGCTTTCTTCAAGCCTCCAGGGTGTGAAAAATGGCACATCAGGCAAATCAAAAGTCTGTTTTTCTGAATTTTCGGTTTTCCTGTTGGGTGATTTTTCACACTCTGGGGCGTCAGGGAAACAGTGTTTGCACAAACTTGGAAAAAGGAAAATATACCAAATGAAGAATTGGTGATTAGGAAAATGCTAGATTGTGCTAAATTAAGCAAATTAACATACAAATTACAGAATAAACAAAATAAAGACTACTACACAGTTTGCGAAAAATTATATAGTTGGATAGAAAAGAAAAAAAATTGAACAAACATTTAAGAAAAAGAATGAATCAATGGAAACAGAATTGTAAAGTCTAAGCTAATTCATTTTGTTTTTTTTAATATTTGAAAGTTTGTCTCTGTGTCTTGTTTTTTTTGTTCATTATTTTTTTAAAAATTAAAGAATTAAAAAAAAGAAGAAACATCCTTCCCCAAGCCTGAAGATCAGCTGGCTAGTACATGCATGTGCACTTGAACTGACATAGGACAATGCCTTGCGTGCCCTCCAATATGTTGAAAAAGAAAACAAAGCCCCCTCATTATAGCCTTGCAGTTTTATTAAACAATTGTAGTTGAGAAGGTGATAATATTAACAGGTAAGCAGGATGTAGATTTTCTAGATATTCCCAGCAGATCCTAACAACATGGCTAATCCTGAAGAATGCTGGGATTTGTAGTAATATATGGAGGAATACAAGTAAGCACTGACAACATGCTTCGAATGCTAAAGCAGAGGTAATAGCGTGTGGGAATAACCTTGGGAGACAGGGCAATGAGACTCAACTAAGGGAACAGGGGGTGCTAAGCCCATTCCAGGCATGTGGCAGCGTAAAAGACTCAGAAGTGGCCCTTCTTAGTTATTGAGCTGCAAAGAAGATGGTGGGAGAAAAGTACTGTGAGACTTTGTAAGATTGATCTCAGCCCTACAAAATAGATTGGACAGGAAACAGAAAACAAGAGCAGATGAGTTTATTCTATTTTATTGTAATATTAAGTCAGAATTTATTCTCATCAGGGAGAGGCAGTCCTTCCGATGACTGGGCTCTGTGAGTGAGATGAGCAGCCACTAAATTTGATGCATAAATAAATATAAAATAAAGAGTGATTTAAAGGTTAAAACCAGTGCCTTTAATTGGACTTGCAGGCAATAGAGCTCATGGTACAGTGGTACCTTTATTTACGAACTTAATTCATTCCGTGACCAGGTTCTTAAGGAGTAATTTTTCCCATAAGAATCAATGTAAAAGCAAATAATGCATGTGATTGGAGAAACCACAGGGACGGTGGAGGCCCTATTTTCTCCCAGGAGATTCCTAGAGAGGCCTCACAGAGGCTGCTTCACGCCTTTTCCAGCCCTGTTTCCTCCCAGGAGATTCCTAGAGAGGCCCCATGGAGGCTTCTCCCTGCCTTTTCCGGTTATAGTTTTGGAAGCTCAAGTTTGTAAGTGGAAAATGGTTCTTGAGAAAGGCAAAAATATCTTGAACACCCGGTTCTAATCTAGAAAAGTTCGTAAGTAGAGGAGTTTGTAGATAGAAGTACTACTGTACTGTGTTCTCTAAACACACATTATTGTCCACACCACTGCACTCTGTATCTGCTGGTTTCCAGATACTCTTCAAGGGCAGGCCCGTAAAGAGCATATTACAATATCCAATTGAGACTTGACTGTGAGTGTGATTGGCACACAATACAAAGCTCTGCATAGTCTTTCCTAGCCATGACTGCCACTTACCTTTTGAGCAAGAGTTGAGAGTCCAAAATGAAAAACCAAATTGTGCATTGGGCTTTCCTGGGATAATGGCAATGCCATCCAACATCATGGATGTTGGCATAATCCCTAGAAGTGTGTCAGGCTCCAAAGCCACCCAATCTTGCCCAGATTCAGCTGAACCTTGGGTTTATTTTCCATCCAGATCTTCATATTCTCCAGGCCGAGAGTAAAATATTCATGGCATCACTTCATTTTCCAGGGGCAGATATGTACAATCGGATAATATCAGCAAAGCAATGGTATCTCACTTGATGACAACAGATGAACTCGCCCAGTAGCCATGTGTATGTTTTCACCTTCAGGTCAGTTTTTGACTCTTGCAGTTTTCTTGGAAAGATTTTTAAGAAGTATTTTTTCACCTGCCTCCTTCCATCAACACAGACTGTAGAAACTTTTGCATCTCATTTGGCAACCAAAGACCCAGAGTATGGAGGAAGAATGGACAGGGACACACTGCAAGATGCTTGAGGTCCAACGTAACATTTCCACAGTCTGTGTTGATTTGGGGAGCCATGTCATCTGCCTGTATTTGTCCACTGTGCTTCATTTAGTCCATGTGAACACAGTCGTCTACTGGGAGATTTTGGAGTGCTCCATGCTTCCATCTACACACAAGCTTTATGGGGATGGCGACTTAAATTTTCCAGCAGGACTTGGCACCTGCCCACACTGCCCAAAGCATCAAAACCTGCTTCAATGACTGTGGGATTATTGTCCTTGATTGGCCAGCAAACGTGCCTGACCTGAATCCCATAGAAAATCTATGGGACACCGCCAAGAGAAAGATGAGAGACATGACACGGAACAATGCAGAAGATCCTAAGATGACTATTGGTCTTCCATAACACCTCAGCAGTGCCACAGGCTAATAGCATCCATGCCACATCTCATTGAGGCAGTAATTGCTGCAAAGGGGGCCCAAATGAAGTACTGAGTACATATGCATACTTATGCTTTTCAGAAGTTCAATATCGTTCTATGTTCAATCCTTTTTTATTGCTCACATGTAATAATCTAAGTTTCTGAGATGGGGGATTTGGGCTTTTCATAAGCTGTACCCCATAATCACCACAATTATGACAAATCATGGCTTGAACTATCTTGCCTTGCATGTAATGAGTCTGTCTCTCATATACAGTGATACCTCGTCTTACGAACCCCTCGTCATACACACTTTTTAAGATACGAACCCTGGGTTTAAGATTTTTTTGCCCCTTCTTCCGAACTATTTTTACCTTACGAACCTGCTGCCACCACTGGGATGCCCAGCTTCCTGACTTCCATTGCCAGGCGAAGGCTCCCCTCCATGGGAAACCCCACCTCCAGACGTCTGCATTTTTGCAATGCTGCAGGAAAATCCCAGCAGGGGAATCCCAGCATCGCAAAAATGGGCGCTTCGCTGGTAACGGAAGTCCAGAGATGGGGTTTCCCAGCGAGGGAAGCCTTAGTGAAATCACAGCATTGCAAAAACACCGAAGTCTGGAGGTGAGGTTTCAAGGACTTCAGTATTTTTGCAATGCTGCGATTTCACTAAGGCTTCCCTCACTGGGAAACCCCACCTTCGGACTTCCGTTGCCAGCGAAGCATTCGTTTTTTGCGATGCTGGGATTCTCCTGCTGGGATTCCCCTGCAGCATCGCAAAAGGGGAGCCTCAGGGGAATCCCAGCAGTTCAAAAAAGGGCGTTTTGGCTGGCAAAAGGGGTGAGTTTTGGGCTTGCACTCATTAATCACTTTTTCATTGATTCCTATGGGAACCATTGTTTCGTCTTATGAACTTTTCACCCTCCAAACCTCGTCCCGGAACCAATTAAATTCCTAAGACAAGGTATCACTGTATTATGTTTCACCTTTTAAGTTACATTACTGAAATAAATGAACATTTACCCAATATTCTAATTTTTCAAGTTTCACCTGTAGTGTTCAGATTCTTATTGCTACTGCATTATTTGGGTCTCAGAGCAGCCTTAGAAGATATCAATATACTGTATTATCATCCCATTTCATTTCTTATCACAGTCTTTCTCTTAATAGGAAGTTGGTCTATTGGAATAGTCACCTCTGTATGACTTAGGGAAAAGATGTTGTGTCTCTTTAAATGGTTGCCTTTTCTACTTAAATCCCTCTCACCTGTGATTACTTTTATTTAAGTTCAATTTGCTGTCTTCACTTTGTTGTTCTTTCCCCTCTCTTCTCTTTCTTACTGCACACAGGTGATGGCGTATTAGGTGACCACTTATTTGGAATGTTTTTATTCTTAGGAAAGGAACCCTTTTATTGCATAGTTACTTTGGTGTTGAACCAAAAAGGTAACGTGTATTTTATGGTTTTGCTTTGATTAAAAACTGTTTCTTTTACATTGAGAGTTTGAATTCTTAATATGATCTACCACTTGTGTTTTGGAAACAAGGCATTTGGTTTCCATCTTTATTTGCCAATAGTTGCTTTGCCATGTGTATTTTTCCACTGAAATTTGTGGATCAACTGCACCAATAGCAAAAATAATCCCATTGGTTTTTTTTCTTTGTATAAATTCAGCTTTCAATTGTGCTCTGCTTACAGCAGTGTTTTTCAACCAGTGTGCCGTGGCACACTAGTGTGCCGCGAGACATGGTCAGGTGTGCCGCGAAAAAGGAAGCTCAGGTTCCAGTCTCGCAACTTTTTGCTGAGAGAGAGAGAGTAACAGAGAGAGAGAGAGAGAAAGCAAGAGAGAGAGAGAGAGAGAGAAAGAGAGAGAGAAAGTGTGTGTGTGAGAGAGAAAGCAAGAGAGAGAAAGAAAAGAAAGTAAGTGTCAGAGAGAAAGAAAGCAAGAGAGAGAGATAAATGAGCAAAAAGGGGAGGAAAAAAAGAGAAATGAGAAAATGATTGAGGCAGAGAATAAGAGGAAAGAGAAAGAAAAGAAAGAGAGAGAGAAGTGACTCTTGATTTAAAGCATATGATAAAAAGCACCCAAAGAATAAGAGAGAAACCCCCCCAGCCCTCACCTGTTTTTGGAAATGGTTCAAGAGTGTGTATACACACACACACACACAAGGGTGGGGAGGAGACAGGGATGGAAAAAGAGAGGAAAATGTCTGAGGGTGTCATTTTGTGTCATTTTGGTTGGTGGTGTGCCCCAGGATTTTAAAATGTAAAATATGTGCCGCGGCTCAAAAAAGGTTGAAAATCACTGGCTTACAGAGCACAATTGCATTATTACTCTTCCATTATTTACTTTCTTAGTTATATTCTATGGTTGCCCAGTTTCTATGGTTGCCCAGTTGAATATAATCTACCAACAGCCATTGCAAAAGCCTTATTATCCTTATTATTATCATATTCCATACGTATAAATATTCCATTCACTTTCCAACCTTAAAAAAACCTTTCTAGTTCAAGATCTGCTTTAGCTATAACCATGTTAATTATGGATAACTGTATTTTAGCAGTTCAGACTCTTCTATGCAACCTTGCCAACTACCAATGCATACCATGGACTATCAAAGGTTCATGATCAGTTAAGTTTGCCTATCCATTTTTAGTGCCTGTGATTAAGTGCACTATTATTATTTATGATGATGATTATTATTTATTAGATTTGTATGCCACCCCTCTCCGTAGACTCGGGGCAGCTCACAACAATAATAAAACAATGTATAACAAATCTAATAATTAAAAGTCACTAAAAACCCCTTATTAAAAAGCAAAAAATACACACAAACATACCATGAATAAACTGTATAGGCCCGGGGGAGATATCTCAATTCCCCCATGCCTGACGGCAGAGGTGGGTTTTAAGGAGTTTACAAAAGGCAAGGAGGGTGGGGGCAATTCTAATCTCTGGGAGGAGCTGGTTCCAGAGAGTCAGGGCCACCACAGAGAAGGCTCTTTCCCTGGGTCCTGCCAAACAACATTGTTTAGTTGATGGGACCCGGAGAAGGCCAACTCTGTGGGACCTAACTGGTCGCTGGGATTCATGCCGCAGAAGGCGGTCCCGGAGATATTGAAGACAAACTCTGCCCACAGCCTGGAGTTCAATCCTGAGGAGGCTTCAAGGTTGACTCAACCTTTCATCCTCCTGAGGTTAGTAAAATGAGGTCTGAGATTATTAGGGGCAACATGCAAATAATGCCGACACTGTAAACCATGCAGTGTGTGTTGTAAAGCACCATGGTAGTGATGGTGAACCTTTTTTGGTTCACGTGCCAAGATGGTGTGTGTGCACGAGTGTGCAGGCATGTACCCACACCCATTGCCTGACCTCCACATATGTGCACCTTCCTGCTTCCCCCTGCGCATGCGCCAACTCCCTGCCCCGCACATGGACCTCACTGAAGCCTGTGACGGTGAAAAAAGGGGGCAAACAGGCAAACCAGAAGTTCGGAAAAATGGACTTTCAGTTTGCCCGTTGTGATGTTTTTCACACTCCGGATGCTTCAGAGAAGCTTCCTTAAGCTCTAGTGTGCAAAAAACAGCATAATCAGCAAGCCGTAAGAACATTTTTTCCAAATTTCTGGTTTGTCTGTTAGGCTGTTTTTCACACACTGGGGTTTTAGAAAACTTTCCTGAAGCCTCCGGAGTGTGCAAAACAGCACAACCGGCAAACCAGTTGTTCATTTTTCTGAACTTCCAGTTTGCCTGTTGGGCTGTTTTTTGCACTCTGGGGCTTCAGGAAGCTTTCCTGAAGTCTCTGGAGGGCAAAACAGCCTTCCCCAAGGCCGATAATCAGCTGGCCAGTGCGCACATGTGTGCTGAAGCTGACATAAGGCACTGCCTCACTTTCCCTCCAATGTGGGGCATAGAATCAATGGATAGAATCAAGACCATGTGAATTAAAGTGTTAATACCACTTTATAAGGCCTTGGTAAGGCCAGACGTGGAATACTGCATTCAGTTTTGGTCGCCACGGTGCAAAAAGGATGTTGAGATTCGAGAAAGAGTGCAGAGAAGAGTGACAAAGATGATTAGGGGACTAGAGGATAAGACATATGAAGAACGGTTGCAGGAACTGGACATGGCTAGTTTAATGAAAAGAAGGACCAGGGGAGACATGATAGCAGTGTTCCAATATCTCAGGGGTTGCCACAAAAAAGGAGTCAAACTATTCTCCAAAGCACCTGAGTGAAAGCAATGGGTGAAAACTAAACTAGGGGAAAGTAACTTAGAACTAAGGAGAAATTTCCTGACAGTCAAAACAATCAGTGGAACAGCTTGCTTCCCGAAGTTGTGAATGCCCCAACACTGCAGGTTTTTAAGCAGATGTTGGATAACCATCTGTTTGAAGTAGTGTAGTGTTTCCTGCCTAAGCAGGAGGTTGGACTAGAAGACCTCCAAGGTCCCGTCCAACTCTGTTTTGCTTTATTATTATTATTATTATTATTATTATTATTATTATTATATAATATTTATTTATTTATTTATTAGATTTGTATGCCACCTCTCTCTGTAGACTAATAATAATAATAATAATAATAATAATAATAATAATAATAATAATCATCATCATCATCATCACCCGACCGGTGATGAAATACGAAATCCAGCAGATCTCATTTGCTGTGTTGTATTGACGACATCATCATCATCATCATCATCATCATCATACATCTGCTGCCTGCCGGCTGCCTGCCATTTGGCAATTCGAATCTCTCCAGGCTCAAGGTTGACTCAGCCTTCCATCTTTCTGAGGTTGGTTATATGAGGACCCAGATTGTTGGGGGCAATAGGCTGACTCTGTAAACCACTTTGAGAGGGCTGTAAAGCAGTATATAAGTTTAAGTGCTATTGCCAAGTGCTATCTAGGACTCTACATAGATGCTTAGTTGGTAAAAGTACAGAACTAAAAGTTGGACTCGATGACCTAAAGGTCCCTTTCAACTCTATTAATAAATAAATAAAGAACCAACAGCTATAAGCACTCGAGAGGAGATACCCTCATTGTCAACTGTTTGTACTGTACTGTAAATTCATATTCTATACAAAATGTCGAGTTACATACCAACTCAATGGATCAATAGTACAATCTGCTGGTATTCAATGGCTGCTTATATTTTAGAGAAAGTAAAAGTCCCGGTTTCATTAAATTGTTCTACTTAACAGGAGTTCATCTGATCACTAACCTGAAATTGGTTCCACCAGGCAGGCATTCTTCAATACACAAGAAAGGAAAATATTGAATCATCAAACAATTCCTCTGAGTACCAAATTGAAATGAAATTACATTTAATTGCCAGAACACCCGAGTACTTTTTACAGTGTAACACAGTCCAGAAGAGGTTTCTGTATTTTCAGTCTGAACAAACACATACATGGAGCGCTTTGTATTACAGGAATGTGAAATAGAGTATTATACAGAGCTGAATTTGATCACTGGAGACTTGGTAATTTTTTGTGCGTTCACCTAAACATTTAAACATGGATACCATTTCAAGTTTATATTGGTAACTGCTGTACTGCAGAGACATCTGGCTGTTAACAATAGCTTTGTCCAACTAATTATTAAACTTATTGTTTAAAGAGTGAATTATCAGCCTCTAGCCATATCATAATTAAGACTTGAATATCTTTTTGTTCAGACTAGGTTGTTAAAAGTACAATTGCTTTCCAGTTTAATAACTTATCTTAAAACCCACTTATCCATTTTTTTATCTACCCTTTTTTTTTGTCCCCAGCACTGATTCCAAAAATGAGAATCTTACCAGAGACCAATCAATAAAAAAATATGTTCTAGGAAAACAGCATTTGATATCCTGGACAAGATACCATCAAAGATGCTCCAATTTGCATAATGTAGAGCTAGCAATTGCATTTTTAGAACTCACCAGTTAGAAGTAATACAACATTTGCCCATTTCATAATTTAAACATTCTTTCATCTTGACAATTGGGTGGGCGGTAAATAGAGTGCTAGAAAGTTTTTTTTTAAGTGTAATAATATTGGTAGGAAAAGTCTACAATAGCACTTGACTATTTTATTTTACAATCTTGGCAACTCAGTGGTGCTGACATCATGGTCTTCCCTTGTGTAGAAGTGAGTACAAATCTGTGTGTCTTTGTCCATAAAGAGCCATTAATTTTGCTTTCATTTTCCACTTTTGGTGCTTCTAATCATTGATGAAAACAGGAAGTGAGGGAATAAGAGACACCCATAGAGTGTTTTTTTCCATCCACATGGGCTAAAAATTACCACCAGTTCCAGTTTGGTCTCAAGCAATTTGCTTCCTTGGCTTAAGAAGTTCCAAGGTCTTAAACTTGAATGAATTCAAAAGTTGAAGAATGAGGCAGATCATGTAGACCGAAGACTGTAAGCTCAGTGGTCCTTGCCATGTTCCTTTGACCCAACAATCCAGTTATAGTTTAGCCAATAACACCCACTTGTGGTGAAGAAAAATGAGATGGATTGTGGGCATCTCAGAGCTGCATTCCATAACACTTGCTTACTTTTCACATTTTGTGGGCTGTGGGGAAAAAAATTGTTTTAAAAAAGTGATTACCTGGATACATATACAAGTATTGCTTTGTTTTATTTAACTGTGAAGTACTTTAGAATAGGGTTGAATAATATAGAAACATAGAAGACTGACGGCAGAAAAAGACCTCATGGTCCATCTAGTCTGCCCTTATACTATTTCCTGTATTTTATCTTACAATGGATATTTATTTATCCCAGGCATGTTTAAATTCAGTTACTGTGGATTTACCAACCTGTATTTTATCTTACAATGGATATATCTTTATCCCATGCATGTTTAAATTCAGTTACTGTGGATTTACCAACCACGCCTGCTGGACGTTTGTTCCAAGGATCTACTACTCTTTCAGTGAAATAATATTTTCTCACGTTGCTTTTGATCTTTCCCCCAACTAACTTCAGATTGTGTCCCCTTGTTCTTGTGTTCACTTTCCTATTAAAAACACTTCCCTCCTTATTTAACCCTTTAACATAATATAATGCCTGCGAATGTCTGGATATCCCATTGTATTCCAAAATAACTCTTGCAACATTTATAATTAAATAACATATAGCAGTCATGTGAAATTGATTAATTTATTATTAATTTATTAATTGGATTTATATGCTGCTCTTCTCCAGGGACTCAGGGTGGCTTTCGTAAGCTACTCAAGACCCACCTATATTGCCAGGCATGGGGGGACTGAGACACCTTCCCCAGGCTTTTATACTTTATGTTTGGTATGTATGTGTTGTTTGGTTTTAAATGATAGGGTTTTATATGTCTTTTTCTCTTTTAATATTAGATTTGTTCCACTGTAACATTGTTTTTATTATTGTTGTGAGCCGCCCCGAGTCTTCGGAGAGGGCGGCATACAAATCTAATAAATAATAATAATAATAATAATAATAATTATTATTATTATTATTATTATTATTATTATTATTATTATTATTATTACAACAGATAGAAAACAATACAAATATCCTAAATCCAATATTACACTAAAAAGCTAACAATCTAAAATCCTAGTTTAATTAAAAAGGCAGTCGCTCTCATTCTACCAAACAAGACATACATTCATTCATCAGCAGGGGCTGATGTCTAATATCCCCAGGCCTGTCGGCACAAGTGAGTCTTCAAACTCTTGTGGAAGGCGAGGAGGGTGGGGGAAGTATGAATCTCTGGGGGGAGTTGATTCCAGGGGGCCAGAGCCCCCACAGAGAAGGCTCTTCCCCTAGGCCTCTCCAAGTGACATTGTCTAGTTGACAGGACCTGGAGAAGATCGAACATGGGGGACCTAACTGGTCGCTGGGAATCATGCAGAAGAAGGCGGTCCTGTAAGAAATTGCGAAATCTCAGATAGAATCTCATACATTTTCAAAGGAGAACACTGAAATTTAGAAATCTTATGTAAGAGAATCTTAGATTCTCATAGGACTTTAGGGTGTTTTTTAAAATTGTTTCAATTTAAGAAGGTTCCGGCTGCCAGGAGTCAAAAGCCCATGTTGATATATCAGGCCTTAAAACATGGCTGGCTGTTCAAGTTGAGTTCAGGTGGGTTTTTCAAAAGCCAAGTTAAATAGGACTGCCACTACATTAAGTAAATTAAATACATTGATTTAAATTAAATATATTATTAATATCCATTCAGTACATTAAAGCTGGGACTACCTTGGCTTGCTGATGCTAACACTCTAGGACAGTGATGGCAAAACTTTTTTTCTTCAGGTGCCAAAAGTACATGTGTGTGTGCTATCGCGCATACGTATGTGCCCAGACCCATAATTTAATGCCCGGGGAGAGCGAAAATGGCCTCCCCCGTACCCCCCAGAGGCCTGATATAGAAAGAGGGGAGTGCGGACAGGAAAGCCCTATATGGCTTACAACCAGATTACTTATGGGACTGTCTCCTGCCTCATGTGTCCCAGTGACCGATTAGGTCCCAAAGAGTCGGCCTTCTTCAGGTCCTGTCAGCCAGGCAATGTTGCCTGGCGGGGCCTAGGAGAAGAGCCTTCTCTGTGGTGGCTCCGGCCCTTTGGAACTAACTCCCTCTGGAGATTCATATTATTATTATTATTATTATTATTATTATTATTATTATTATTATTATTATTATTATTAGTTAGATTTGTATACCGCCCCTCTCCGTATTGCTCCCACCTTCCTGGCCTTACGCAAGGCTTTGAAAACTTACCTCTGCCAGCAGGTTGAACCCCGGCCTGTAGTATGACTGTGGTGTGAGTGAGTAGGCCTGTATGATTTTAAATTTTGGGTTTTAGATTGTTTTAAATATTGGACTTGCAATTGGTTTTGGCATTTTTATATGCTGTGAGCTGCCCTGAATCCTCGAGAAGGGCAGCATATAAATCCAATAAATAAATAAATAAATAAGCAAATAAATAAGTAAATAAGCCAATAAACAAACAAATAAATAAATAAATAAAGATAATAAAGAAAAAAAGACTGAGACAGACTGAATAATAAAAAGTAAAATTGGAATGTAATTTTAGGTTATTGTATTTAAAAGACAATATGTGTTTATTGATTTGCACTGACGGTATATGCGATGTTGTATATGATTTTAAGGTGGAGAAAAATAAAAACTTTTTACAAAAAAAGAAAAGAATATCTGCATGCAGCTGATGACCTGGATATCTGAATAGGACATCTCATTATGAAGCCACTGCCTTTTCCCCGTAGAGGTTTTGAATAACATTATGTGGATTGTGTGCATGTGTTTACTTCTCATCTGTCATATTCTAATCATATGCTAAGTGGTAATATTTACATTAGGCACCACTTACCAAACTAATTTATGCAAATGGATTTCCAAAGGGATCATTACAAGGAACAGAAGACAATGGTTGTTGTTGAGCTGTAATCTGGGGACAAGGAAAAAGAAAACTTTCACCATGATTTGAAGATGATAATAATAATAATAATAATAATAATAATAATAATAATAATAATAATTATTATTATTATTATTATTTATTAGATTTGTATGCTGCCCCTCTCCGAGGACTCGGAGCAGCTCACAATAAAACATCATATACAAATCCAATGTTAAAACAGTCTTTAAAAACCAAACACACCATCCATAAAATCAAAGGCAGCTAAGGATATATCAATTCCCCCATGCCTGACGACATAGATGAGTTTTCAAAAGTTTGCGAAAGGCAAGGAGGATGGGGCAGTCCTATTCTCCGGGGGGAGCTGATTCCAGAGGGCCAGGGCCACCACAGAGAAGGCTCTTCCCCTGGGTCCCGCCAGAGGGCATTGTTTCGTTGACGGGACCCGGAGAAGGCCAACTCTGTGGGACCTAATTGGTCGCTGGGATTCGTGCAGCAGCAGGCGGTCCTGAAGGTATTCTGGTCCGATGCCATATATTTTTTCCAAGCCAAAAGGGCATGAACTCTGCTATATTTTTAGAATTTTTTGACATACAGAACCAAAACCTACTTTTCTAGCAGCTAACGTTACAACTTCTCATGGGAAAAGTAAGCATAATAATTACATGCGATGTAGATTTCTTACAAAGATGGAAGACAAGCAATACAGTCCAGTTTAGGCATTTCAACACCTTGAAAAACTGCAGGACATGGAGGGCTTCAAAATATTTACTACATAGCTTGGTCTCTTCAGGCCCCAAACTTGTCCAATTTACTGTGTCTGCATAATCTACCCACATCTAGCCCAGTTGAATATATCTAACATATTAGCTAACTTATTGGATCAAGGGTCCAATATTAGCTAACTCATTGGATCAAGGGTAGCTTGAGAATTATTCATATATCTAAAATTATCGTTTTGGGAAAAAAGAACCAAGAAGGCATTTCCTGAAACATTTTTCATTAAAAGTATCCACCCATCCATCTGCTACGGATTTTGTCCCACAAGAGAAATGTCATGTTGGATTATATAACTAAATCTGGTTTGAAAAATGTGGTGGGCCAAATTTGATTAACTTTAAAGCAGTGGTTCTCGACCTAGGGGTCGGGACCTTTTTGGGGGGTTGAATTACTGTTTCACAGGAGTCACCTAAGACCATGGGAAAAGACAAATTTCCCATGGCTTTAAGAACTAAAGCTTCTATTCTGGCACCTTGGAACATATTTTTGCAATCCGACCAATCAGGCGTTGACAATGGGGGGTGTTCCTCTAACATTCCTGCCAATCAGCTTAAAGCTCTGTTGGGCGAATTGGGGCAAAACTTATGGTTTGGGGGGGTCACCACAACATGAACTGTTTTAAGGGGTTGCGGCATTAGAAAGGTTGAGAACCACTGCTTTAAAGCCTCTTAGGAGCTCCATTTCCATAAAGGGTTGCCACTGTGAATCAGAACCTTGTTTTCAAGATACAGTAGTAACTCGTGATACGAACCCCTCGTCTCATGAATGTTTCGAGATACGAACCCGGGGTTCGGCATTTTTGTGCCTCTTCTTACGAACTTTTTTCACCGGCTGAAACGTGTCCTCTAGGAAGGACATCTTCATGATGTCAAAGCTCTGCCCATGGAATTCCCTGTCGGGGTTCCCCACCTCCATTTGAGCCTCCCAACTGGCTGACAGCTCCGCGGCTCTTCTGCAAAGCTGTCAGCCGGGCGGCGGTGCTTCTCGGCGGCCTCCTGAACCCGAATGCCGAACCTGAACTTTTGCCGAACTCCCAGGTTTGGCGTTCACGACAACGCCGAGAAGCCCCCCGGCTGTTTCAAAAGGTGACAGCTGGGCGGCGGCGCTTCTCAGCAGCCACCCGAACCCAAACCCGAACCCAAACTTTTGCCAAACGTTTCGGGTTCGGGAGAACATCGAGAAGCGCCCCGGCTCTTTCAAAAGGTGACAGCCGGGCGGCAGCACCCAGCGGAGTGCCGTTTTTGCGATTTTTTTCCTTGCAAGCATTAATCCCTTTTCCATTGATTCCTATGGGAAACATTGTTTCGTCTTACAAACTTTTCACCTTACGAACCTCCTCCCGGAACCAATTAAGTTCGTAAGATGAGGCATCACTGTACTAAGAAAAACATTCAGATTAAAGTCTTCCTACTTTACTGAGAACCTCCCATTCAGGCTCCTCCCAATTAGAGACCAGAGGTTTGTTATTCAGTTTAACATCTTAAAGGAATCCACTTTCTTTCAACTTGAGAGAAAACACTGGATTGTAGCTATATGTAACTCTTTTTTTGCCTTTTCACACAACAATCTAAACTAGGCAAACATGGATTTTGAGGTGTAACTTTTGTATGGCAATCCAAACAGAATCTTAATATTTGTGCGAAGTGGACCACTGAGTTAATCCATAATACAGTGGTACCTCATGATACGAACTTAATTGGTTCCAGGAGGAGGTTCGTAAGGTGAAAAGTTTGTAAGATGAAACAATGTTTCCCATAGGAATCAATGTAAAAGCAAATAATGCGTGCAAATCCTTCAGGAAAATCCCAAACTTTAGAAGGGAGGCGAACAGAGGGCAGGGAGGAGCAGGTAAAGGGGGCGGGTGGAGGAAGCAAGGCTAGGCTAAAGGATGAGTGGGAAGGAAGAGAGGCAAGGGGGGCGCCCCTCACTTTTCTTTCTTCAAAAGACACCCTTTCAGTGCTTGCAAACACGCTGTTCTCCTAGTTATTTAAATGGAGTCTTTTCCCCCTTGAAGCCGCCCCTCCCTTTTCTTTCTTCAAAAAAAGGGGAAAAAAAGAAACCCCTTCATCCCAGCAGCAGCGACTTGGGTTAGTAAGGTGAAAATAGTTCGGAAGAAGAGGCAAAAAAATCTTAAACACCGGGTTCGTATCTTGAAAAGTTCATTAGAAGAGGCGTTCGTAAGATGAGGTACCACTGTACAGCCTATTTATTTGAGCACAACATTTCTATGTTCACGATTTCTGTCCCTTAGTTAAGCCATGTTATCAGTTAATGCATATAAAATGGAGTCCGGATATACTTACTAAACCTGGTGAGGGAGCAGCGAAAGGATCCATCTTGAAAGGATTTTCAAAACGGTCTTCAGCAGGTTTGGAAATAAGCGGGGCAGCATTTTGTCTCAGACCAGGTTTTGCGGGACCTATGTTGAATAAAGGAACACTTTTTAAAAATATCCAAATTATATTATAAAAGGTTCGCCAGTTTAAGTTTATTAGATTTGTACGCCGACCCTCTCCGAAGACTTATCATGTAGAAAAGAAGTACCTGTTTGACATCAAACATGAACTTCACCGGAAACAGTACCCTAATTAATTAATCAATCAATCAATCAATTAATCAATTAATTAATTGAATTTATATGCCATCCCTTTATGAAGACTCGGGATGACTTAAAACATATAATAAAAATAAATAAAATACAATGGCAAATCCAATTAATTGAAATAGATAACTAACATAAAATCCCCAATATTTTAAAAATTAATCAGACACATTCAGACCTCAATCATACATAACATTCATCAGCCAGGAGGCCCAAGATCTAATGGCCCCAAGCCTGGTGACATAAGTGAGTATTAAGACTCTTGCAGAAGGCGAGGAGGATGGGGGCAGTGCGAATCTCTGGGGGGAGCTGATTCCAAAACCTCTTCCCATGCCTGTCTGTGTGTCTGTGTGTCTGTGTGTCTGTGTGTCTGTGTGTCTGCCTGCCTGCCTGCCTGCCTGCCTGCCTGCCTGCCTGCCTGCCTGCCTGCCTGCCTACCTACCTACCTACCTACCTACCTACCTACCTACCTACCTAATCTATCTATCTATCTATCTATCTATCTATCTATCTATCTATCTATCTATCTAATCTATCTAATCTATCTATCTATTCAATTTTTATGCCGCCCTTCTCCTTAGACTCAGGGTGGCTTACAACATGTTAGCAGTAGCACTTTTTAACAGAGCCAGCATATTGCCCCCACAATCCGGGTCCTCATTTTACCCACCTTGGAAGGATGGAAGGCTGAGTCAACCTTGAGCTGGTGACCTACAGATCTACAGTCAGCTTCAGTGGCCTGCAATACAGCACTCTACCTGCTGCGCCACCCCGGCTCTATATCCTCTATATCTATTTCCTGAGCGGCCACAAAACTAGCATATACTAGGGTCACTCAGAAAGTAATGCACTTTTTTTTTCTCAGCCTACAATAATGGTACGAATGCGAAACTTTACATATACATTATTTTAATTGTCAGGAGTGCGTATGTAAATTTTGCTATTTCTTCAGATAGATAGTGTAGCTGCAGCAGTGTTTCGAAATGGCATCTGTAAGTGATGTACATTACAAGCAGTGGGTCATCATTGAATTTCTCACTGCAGAGAAAGAAACTGTTGGGAACATTCGCAAATGTTTGTGTAAAGTTTGTAGAGAATCTGAAGTCGACAGAAGTATGGTTAGTCACTGGGCACAGAGGATGAGGCCATTAGAGGTGATTCGCACAGTGCAGAAATGGCTTTGTGACCAGAACAAGGAGTGGTAGTGACAGGACACCCATATCCTTGTGTCTTGCTGGAGGAAGGTCATAGAATGGGGAAATTATGTGGAAAAATAGGGAGTGTAGAAGAAACATCATTCTTTCTTGTGTGTAAATTTCATTGTGTTCAATAAATAAGTGTTGAAAAAAAATGTGGTGCATTACTTTCTGGGCGATCCTCGTATAATTGAATTAAAGATTCTGTTATCTTCTGAAACTTTTATTTTCTTGGATTTATGCACAGTTGGCAGTTGTGACACATATTTTGAGTGATAGGGAGCCTCAGCAGAGGGATGAAAAAGCCCTACGCAGCTCCAGAGCCACAAGTTGCTGACCCCTAGAGCCAAGCTTCACAAAGACCCAAGGAGAAAAGTCCCAGAAATCTTATTTTCTGCAGTCTAGTTTGGAGCGATTTACATTTAGTTTGTATCTGTTGCATGCTCTTGTGTTGTTGTTGTTAAATGAATGAATGAATGAATGAACGAACAAGCAAACAAGAAAGAAAGAAAGAGAGAGAGAGAGAGAGAGAGAGAGAGAAAGAAAGGAAGAAAGAAAGAAAGAAAGAAAGAAAGAAAGAAAGAAAGAAAGGGAGAAAGAAAAATGGCTTATCCAAGGCCACTCAATAAATCTATGGTCAAGAAGAGGTTTTATATAGAACTTGTTATTCAATGAGATCAATGAGATCATGGTGAGCCACATCTAGAGGAACAAATATTTTGTTACCTGGTTGTTGCTGCTCTGCTCTCCGGGCAGGTACAGCAGGTGGTTTGGTCAGCTGGAAGTCTTTGAACATCTCCTTGACATCTTTTATCTCTTTATCGCCCAGAGGATCCAAAGCAGTAAAGGCATCACTTTCTTTTTTCACACTGCACTCCTTCTGCGGTGCAGTTCTAGGAGGCAACTGAGGAAGAGGGATAGTAGGTGACATGGAGGATAGCATAGATGGAGGCGGAGCTGCCAGAGAAGGCGGAAACATGTTGATATGGAAAGGGTTCCCACTAGTAGGAGGTTGTGCCCATGTATTGGATGAAGAAACACACACAGATTGACCCCAGGGATCAGGAGCTGGAGTCTGGCCTGGAAGTGGCTGGCCCCAACCAGGAGCTTGTTGAGGAGCTCCAAAAGCAAGAGTTGGTGTGAATTTCACTGGCTGAGTGCTCAGAGCAGTTCCAGGAAACACTGGGGTTGGCTGACCGAAGGGCGTAGACTGGGGACCCCATGCTGGTGTTGGGGATACTGATGTAGGCAAGCCACCTGGGGAAGAATAAAATGAATCATTTAAGTAAACTCATCATTGGACAACTTTAAAAAAATATCAATGTGATTTCATAAATGTTGACTACCATATTTTTGGGAGTATAAGATGCACTTTTTCCTCCCTAAAGGATGCTGAAAATTTGGGTGCGTCTTATACTCAGAATGTACCTTTTTTCCAGCTCTAACAAGGTGCTAATGATCTTCCTGGCTTCCTCCCTCTGAAGGTTTATTCAGCCCCAAGTCTTTGCAGGCTTGTTTTCATTGCTACTCCCTCTGAAAAAGGCTTTTTCAGCCCTAACGCTGAAGCAGTGTTAATGATCTTCCTGGATTGTTGCATTTATTTTTATTCCTACTCCCTCTGAAGCATTTTTTCCTGCCATAAGTCTTTGCAGGCTTGTTTTCATTCCTGCTCACTCTGAAAAAGGCTTTTTCAGCCCTAACCAGGGGATAAAATAATGTGCTGAAGCTGAACAAAGGATGCTAGCCAAATGAATACATTTCGCTTGAACGATGATGATCATCCAAGCCACTCCCACCTGGTCACATGGCCAGCAAGCAACTCCTACCCAGTCACATGACCATTAAGTCACACCCACAAAATAAGCCACACCCACAGTGTGGTAGTAAAAATTTTGGCTACCCATTACTGGTTGCATCCAAGTGTCCTCCACTATCAGAGCCCTCCCCCCCCCCCCCAAAAAAAAAAAGATCACAAGGACTGATTTGCTTGACATAAATGTGGAGACCCTCAGTCATCCAGGTGCTCTGAATGCAAAGAAACATAATCCTTCTAACAAAGTCTTCCACCCTCTCAGAACTAACCCTTCCATTCAGCGGTGGGTTGTTTCCAGTTTGGACCGGTTTTTAGAACAGGAAATGGTGATGGTTGTGGGAGGCTCCGCCCACCTGTCTGAGATGTTTCTGCATATACACAGATGTGTTGCGAGCACATGCGCCAACTGGTAGCAAAGTAATTCAGAATCCACTACTGCTTCCATTGCCCCCACCATCTTGCCAGTACCAATGAAGTTTCTTGGATGAGAAGCAGTGATGGGCTCCTAGGGGTATGGTCGGTTACGCAGAACCAGTAGAAAAAAATTGAATTTTCTTCTTTGTTTCCCTTCTGGGTTCTTGGTATGTTTTTCCTATCGCAGTAAATGAGGTTGAATGTGTATAATTTTCGAAGAGCAGTGCGTGCGTGTGTGTGTACATACACATAGTTTATAGAGTAGATAATGTATATTTTTGTGTGCCTGTGTGTAATATGTATGTACACGTATGGCATATATACATAGAATTAAATAGTATATTTTGGATGTTCAGTAATAGTAAATAGATAGGGAAATTTGAAGAGAGGAGTTCAGCAATAGTAAATAGATAGTATCTCTTTGAGGAGAGGAGAGGCCAGGCACCCGAACCCAAACGGTTGACGTGAGTGACGTCAAGTTAGCCACCTTTAAGCCAGTCACATGATCTTTAAGCCACCCCGTCACATGATTGTCAAGCCACTCCCACCTGGTTATATGGCTGGCAAGCCACACCCACAAAATAAGCCACGCCCACAGTGTGGTAGTAATTTTTTTTTGCAGCCTTTCACTGATCAGAAGTGAGACATTGTCTTATCCTTCCTCAGAGGGGGAAAACAACAACAAACCAGCAGTCCAGTTGCCTTTTGAAAAAGTATATTTGATATTTGCTTTGACATACTTTCCCACGATTAACCAATCTACTGCTTACCCTGCAAGCCCCCCTTTTTAATGGGTTTGCATTAAACATCATAAACTAAGAATATGTGCATAATTCATTCAATATACAGTGGTACCTCTACTTAAGAACGCCTCTACGTAAGAACTTTTTAAGATAAGAACTGGGTGTTCAAGATTTTTTTGCCTCTTCTTAAAGAACCATTTTCTACTTAAGAACCCGAGTCTGGAAAAATTTCTCAGGAATTTTGAGAGCGGCATGAAGGCCCGGCCAGTTTTCTGCCATTCCCTCTTTAATCCCGGCCACCTTGGGCTTTTCTGGGCTGCCAGAGGAGCCTTTTGGTGGCGCTTAAGGAGGCTTTGGCAGTCCAGAGCGAACAAAGCATTTTCCTTTCTCTGGGCGCTTGGAGAGGGAATAAACCTCTGCCAGCGCCCAGAGAAAAGAAACACTCCCTTCATTCTGGACAGCGACAGTCCTCCTCTTCTCCTTCCTCCTCCTCCTCCCACCCAAATTCCGAGCTTTTATTTCTTTCCTAATGGGTTTGCACGCATTATTTGCTTTTACATTGATTCCTATAGGAAAAATTGCTTCTATTTACAAACTTTTCTACTTAAGAACCTGGTCACGGAACGAATTAAGTTCTTAAGTAGAGGTACCACTGTACTTAGCTAACATGTATTTAGGTTCACATTTCACAATCTTTACCAACCTAGTCCAGGTATGGGAGCTGCTGTAGGAGGGTTGGTTTTGAAGAGGTCTAGTGGGTTAGTTTGTACATTGGAAGGCTGTGCCGCAGTAGTCGGAGGGCTTGTTACAGAATATCCAGGAGCAAAAATATCAGGACCAAACAGGTTGTTGGCTGCATTCTAGAAAAAAAACAAAAACAAAGACCCAGAGAACCTTCATTAGAAAGGTTGTGGGGTTTATTTTGCACAGAAAGACTTCTGTTATTTGGAGTTTAGTGTCTTCAATCGTGCTTTAGAGGCTACCAGCACCCCAATCTGTTCAGCAACGTTGTGGCATTCCAGCAGCAAAACCAAGCTAGAAATGTAAGATGTGAGCTATCAACTCCCAGAACAATGATTTCAGTTCATATAGAACAGGGTGGCATGCTTCAGAAACATCAGGCACGGAGATGAATAAATACAAGCCTATTCTCCTTTAATAGGATAAAATCTTTTTTCTAAAAAATCTGAAAAAGAAGAAAGACTTTGCAATGTTTACAGTTGTGGCCCTGCAGAGCTTTCATGTGCAACTTCCTGTAATTGATGGTGCAACCTCAACTGCCAAGAACATTTTATAGCAAAGGACAAATTTTGTGTCCTTTTGATAAGTAGCCTCTCTAACGCACAAGCTTCACACAAACAGCATAAACAGCACCCTAAAGGAATGACGTCTGAGGGACGTAATTACTTTTATATTAAATAAACTCATCAGCATATTTTAACTATATTCCTGAAGAAATGAACACGATTGCAGTTATTTAACCTTGCCGTTATGCTCATAATTACTGTACACATTTCAAATAGACCCGAACAGACCAACAGAGGTAAAATGTTGATTTTAGCTACTGTGAGGGGTTTTTTTTGAATACCTATAGCATTAGTAAATTATATGTGAACATGCTTGATCATAAACAAATGAAAAATGAAATTAAAAATTAATTTTAATTTTTTCAGAAAAAAAGTAATTATACACATGTACTATTTCGGGTCTATTTGACCCGAAGGGTTTTGCAAGTCTGAAACTTGTGATTAATTGACTTTTACAGGTCTTGAACTTGTGATTGATATACTTTTCCTCATTTGAGCGGTTCTTACTATGAGTGTGTGTTTTTTGGGGGGGGAGGGATTGGGGTTTTTTGTTTTTATTTTGTTTTTGTTTTACCTGAAGCTACGTGCTGATTGTTACATTTGTACTGTTCAGGTCAATATTGACTTTTACAGATCTGAAACTTGTGATTGATATACTTTTCCTCATTTGAGCGGTTCTTACTATGAGTGTGTTTTCTTTTGGTGGGTTTGGGGAGATTTTTTGGTTTACCTGTTGCTACATGCTGATTGTTACACTTGTACTGTTCCAGTCAATATTGAATCAGCATGTAGCAACCAACCCCCCCCCCCCCCCACCCACCAAATCAACACTCTGGGAGTTGAAGTCCGCCAGGCTTCAAGTTGCCTAGGTTGGAGACCCCTGATTTAAATGCTAGTATTAATGCGGTTGCAAATCTACTACAGGAACAGTCAAACCAGTTTGCAATAAAGCAATAATTAATCAGCGAAACTATGATCCAATCAAGCACAGTTCCATTCAACCCATGGCCAAGTCGGTCTGATCCCAATCTACCCCTAAGGTAGCATGTTTTCTTAATGAAAAATGTCTTAATTTCAGAACATATGAACAGCCTCAACTAAAGCCTCAATTGGCAAACCTAACACTTTTGATCAGGCTCATCCAATCCATGGCTGAAATCAGGAATTTATATATCTTTACTATATTTTATACTTTATATGTGCCCCCTCCCCCCAAAAAATTTCTCTTCATTCAGTGTGACACAGGCAAGTCCAAAGGATGGATACCCATGCTTTAGATCAGTGTTTCCCAACCTTGGCCACTTGAAGATATCTGGACTTCAACTCCCAGAATTCCCCAGCCAGCAAATGCTGGCTGGGGAATTCTGGGAGTTAAAGTCCAGATATCTTCAAGTGGCCAAGGTTGGGAAACACTGCTTTAGATCAAGCCCATCTGAAAAATACTAGGGAATTCTTGTAGGCTTGGCATTCAGACTAATCAATCATCAGTAGAAAAAATGGAGATAAACTGCATACAGTTCAAAACAAAGTTAAAAAAAAATCCAAGGAGGAAACAAACAACCTAGAACACATTTCTTCTGCCAGCTAACTCTCAGATAAGCAGTGATCAACACCAGACATAAAAATTAAGCAAAAAAAAATTGCACCAAAATTGGCAGCGGAAGCTATTGTAAACAGATAACAAACCCCACATTTACTCACATTGATGACATTACCTAGTTGGGTAATGAAATGTATACAAGCAAACAAACAAGCTCAGAGACCATCAAGAAGTCCATAGTTCAAACCAGGGTTACATATTCATACATTTCCTTTTACTCAGAAGCACCTTTGGCCAACTTAAGCCAACCCATCAGTTGCACAACAAGGCATGTTTTGTCTGCACCAATCCAACATCCAGCAGAAGCCTAATGGTGGCAGACTTGGTTAATAAGATTTTTTCCCGGGAGACAAAACATGGAACTTTGTGTCTTAGAACTTCAGCAGGCTGGATGTTGCAACAGTTTAGCTATAACAAAAAATGTTTTGCTCCAGCAAGATTTTGTTTAATTGAACTGATACGAGTCTAGTAAAATGGACAAGCCATTTTTATCACTCAGTAGTTAATGCTAAAATGTACATTTTTAAGATAGGCTTTTAACCCGGGGGTATACCCTGAGTGATCTGGTTCTAAATCCAAAATCTAAAGAATAACCATTAGAATGGGAAAAATGTAACTTCAGTCTATCAATCAGTCAACCAACCAACCAACCAACCAACCAACCAACCAACCAACCAACCAACCAACCAACCAACCAACCAACCAACCATCTCCAAATAAAGAAACAATAGGATAAATTTGCACATACAAGTATTTCTTCCTCAAATATCAATTATACTTAATTTCAGATAGGTACACGCAGAGCGTATAAGCAAATATCCAGATTCAGGGAAGCTCATTCTACAACTCCGCTACAAACAGGTTTTCGTTTATTTAAATTTTGGGTTGTTTCTTATCTCCATTTTTTATTGGGCAGAGAAAAATCAGGTTTGAGGAAAATCAGTTTTGAAGATTGCAACTTTCTGCAGGCTCAGTTGTACGCCTTGTATCTCTGATCCATATACCTCAGAGGTGGCCATTAACTAGCTCTTTAGAACTGTTAGTAGTTTGGTGATGAGATCACAGAGCCAGTTCTGTTGGGTGTCTCCATGGTCCCACCATCTTGGATTTTGCTTCTGCGCATGAGCAGATGCTATTTTTTTTATTGCTGTGGGTGCATGTGCATAGCGTGACCCTGAGTGAACTGGAAGCAAAAGGATCCAGAACACACCCCTGATATACCTGTGACTGTTTGGGCTACTTTTGCCTCACAGAAGTGCAAAAATCAGTCTAAACCAGCCTGAATTGATCGTATTCAACCAAATCTCACAGACTTAGGTTTAATCACCTGCCCTCCTACATGGTTCCTTTAAAAAAGATGAAAATGCTACACTCCTGAAAAATCTTTCAGTCCAAGCCTATACAGTGGTACCTCTACCTAAGAACGCCTCTACTTACAAACTTTTCTAGATAAGAACCGGGTGTTCAAGATTTTTTTGCCTCTTCTCAAGAACCATTTTACACTTATAAACCCGAGCCTCCGAAACTATAACTGGAAAAGGCAGGGAGAAGCCTCAGTGGGGCCTCTCTAGGAATCTCCTGGGACGAAACAGGGCCGGAAACGGCAGGGAGAAGCCTCTATGGGGCCTCTCTAGGAATCTCCTGGGAGGAAACAGGGCCTCTACCCTCCCTGTAGTTTCCCCAATCACATGTATTATTTGCTTTGACATTGATTCCTATGGGAAAAATTACTTTTTCTTACAAACTTTTCTACTTAAGAACCAGGTCAGGGAATGAATTAAGTTCGTAAGTAGAGGTACCACTGAAGTTGAGATGGTTCTCATTAGTACTAGACTACTGGAATCTATTGTTCTTACAACATTAATTAAGACAAGTTGTGACTTTCAGGCGGTTTATCCTGCACTAGTGTCACTTTATATGAGAAAACCAAGATTGTTTATATATCTCCTTGACCTCAATTCCAGACCTTTGAGGTCTACTATACATGGTTGGTCATCCCACATCAGATTCCACTACTTGAACTGTACAAGGAAAACACTGTGTTTTTCTTCCAAAACAAGATGTTCAATGCATGCAAATAACTCGTTCCAAGCGTCTTACTTACCCAAGTTATAAATTTATGGCAGCGTTAGGAGAAAGAAAGCAAGGTTAGGAAAGGATGATTCTACAGAGAAAATTTTAAGTTCACAGTGGCTGCAGCATTTACAGAGGGAAGGTAAAGGAAAGCGTTCTTGCCAGCAGAGCTTTCAGGAAGAGAGGAAAAGAATCTCCTTCACCTACTCCAAGTAGAAAACATGCATATTACCACTTTGTGCATGCCCCAACGTTCACCTGAACAGTCCTCCTTCCTCTTCCTGGCTTTGTACTTTGTGGAGGTGGGCTAATCGTGATGGAGTCTTGTGGCATGGGCTGGTAGCTGCTATCAGAGTCTAGCCGTAACCCGTTCTGCACAGGCGTTCCTTTGGGAGAGCTCTCTGCAAAGACACTCAAGGGGGATTTGGCCACGAAACCATTCTGTTCTCTTTCCGGCACCCCGTCGGATGTCTTCACCGCTAAATGTGCCGATTTTTTTTCAAGCAGCCATTGGCTGGCCGGCATTTCCTGCTTGCTAGTCCGGTTGGAAATCTGATCGAACTCTTTCCCAAAGTAGTCTATCTCCCCATTCACACCACTGTTCTCCATCTTCTGACCGGAAGGTTTTAAAGAAGAATCAAGGGCAGGGGGTGCCAATTGGTCAGCTGGCGTGAAAGGATCGTCGCAGAAAGGGTCAGGACTGGGGGTAGGAAAGAAGCTGAGGTTTGCAGAAAAAGCATTTTCAGGCAAGAAAGGCGGCTGTAGCTTTGGCAATGGCAGGGGAGGCGTGATGTCGTTCAAGAAAATGTCTTCCCCTGTGAGAGAAGTTGGAGGGGCCTCAATCTCAGAGTTTAAATCCACTAAGAGGATCTCTTTTTCCTCCTCCTGTTAGGTTTGGGAAAGAAGACAGATTAGCATGGGTGCAAGTAGTCTCATGAGCTCTTGATTAAATAAAAAATAAAAAATAAGCAAGCAGATTTGAAATGGATTTTTTAAACATAGAAAATGTGCGCCTATGACAGAAAGGCATATTGCTGCTCTCCTTTTTCTTTTTAACCTATCACCTTACTATTTATGGTCGCCGATCAGTTTCCGGTCACAATTCAAAGTGTTGGTTATGACCCATAAAGCCCTTCATGGCACCGGACCAGAATATCTCCGGGACCGCCTTCTGCCACACGAATCCCAGCGACCGGTTCGGTTCCACAGAGTTGGCCTTCTCTAAACAATGTCATCTGGCGGGACCCAGGGGAAGAGCCTTCTCTGTGGTGGCTCCAACCCTCTGGAACCAGCTCCCCCCTGAGATTAGGATTGCCCCCACCCTCCTTGCCTTTCACAAACTCCTTAAAACCCACCTCTGCCGTCAGGCATGGGGGAACTGAAACATCTCCCCCTTGCCCATGTTGTTTTGGTGTTAGATTGATTGTGTGCTTGTTTTTTAATATTCTGGGGTTGTTTTTTATGAATTTTTTAGCTTAAAATTGTAATTGGATTGGTGGGTATTGGATTTGTTATTATGTATTGTTTTTACCTTGTTGTGAGCCGCCCCGAGTTTGCGGAGAGGGGCGGCATATAAATCCAATAAATCTAATCTAATCTAATTTATTTATTGTTAGAGTTGAAAGGGACCATGAAGGCCATCGAGTTCAACACCCTGCCCAAGCAGGAACCCTATAGCACACCAGTCAAGTGGCAGTTCAATCTTCTCTTAAAAATGTCCAGAGTGTTGGAGTTCACAACTTCTGCTGGTAGGTTGAAGTTATTGAGCCAGCTGTTCAATCTCGGTTGGATTTATAAAAGATAACACTATACCATACCAATCAGACTGGGAACATGCATGAACAAGCATCTAATCTCCTGTTTTATTTATTGAATGATCATGTTTATAGGGTCAGCCATCTCACAAAAAGTATCTTTGGACAACACACCACAACTTATTAAAATATATATGAGGATTGCCAGAAAGTAAGGCACCACATTTTTTTCAACAATTATTTATTGAACACAATGAAACTTACACACAAGAAAGAATGATGTTTCTTCTACACTCCCTATTTTTCCATGTAATCTCTGTCCTGTTCTATGGCCTTCCTCCAGAGAGACACAAGGGCGTGTATGCCCTGTCGGTACCACTCCTTGTTCTGGTCACAAAGCCTTGGAACTCTGCTGAACCGTCTTCTAATGGCCTCACCCTCTGTGCCCAGCGACTAACCGTACTTCTGTCAACTGCAGATTCTCCATAAACACAAATATTTGTGAATGTTCCCAATAGTTTCTTTCTCCGCAGTGAGAAATTCAATGACAACACGCTGCTTGTAACCTACATCACTTACAGATGCCATTTTGAAACACTGCTGCCACTACGCTATCTGTCTGAAGAAACGCAAAATTTACACACGCACTCCTGACAATTCAAATAATGTATATCTAAAGTTTCGCAATTGTACCATTACTGTAGTCAGGGGAAAAAATGTGGTGCATTACCTTATGGGCAACCCTCGTAAAAACAGTCATGATATCAGTCGTTTGTGTAATTCTTTAATCACAGTTTTTTGGGGGGTTTTGTTCTATGACTTAAGCATAGGAGTAGGCATCATAGAAACATAGAAACATAGAAGACTGACGGCAGAAAAAGACCTCATGGTCCATCTAGTCTGCCCTTATACTATTTCCTGTATTTTATCTTACAATGGATATATGTTTATCCCAGGCATGTTTAAATTCAGTTACTGTGGATTTACCAGCCATGTCTGCTGGAAGTTTGTTCCAAGCATCTACTACTCTTTCAGTGAAATAATATTTTCTCATGTTGCTTTTGATCTTTCCCCCAACTAACTTCAGATTGTGTCCCCTTGTTCTTGTGTTCACTTTCCTATTAAAAACACTTCCCTCCTGAACCTTATTTAACCCTTTAACATATTTAAATGTTTTGATCATGTCCCCCTTTTCCCTTCTGTCCTCCAGACTATACAGATTGAGTTAATTAAGTCTTTCCTGATCATTTACAGTTAGCATGAGCTGGAATCAAAATAACAATTAGGCAGACTTTAAATTCTCATTCATTCCAACAAGAAACAATGATACTTCCAAATACAGACAGTAGACCGAGCCACCAAAAAACCAGAGTTTATAAACAAGGAGCTGGATGCATTTTTGCATTCATCGACTGGATTGGCTTTGTGTGTTGTGAACACGTTCCTACTGGAGACCATGATTATCCATACTTGATTACGAAACAGTGGTAGGAGGAGGAAGCTATATGGGTTTGTACTAAAACAGCCCTGAATAAGCAATGTTGAATGACACGATGACTCATTCGTAGCAATGTTTGATGAAGAGCTTTCCAAATCTAGCTAATTATCAAACCAAGTGCATTAAGGTAGTTTCTTCAAATAAACTCTACTAAATGTTTCCTCCAAACTTCTTTCTTTACACTCATTTATTAAAACCTTCCGGAATCCCAATGTGTTACTGTACTATCACTAAAGTTATCACTATTGCTTCTTCATTGCTTATTTGACGCTTGTGACAATCATTAAGTGTTCTACCACATGATTCTTGACAAATGTATATTTTATTTTATGTACGCTGAGAGCATATGCACCAAGACAAATTCCTTGTGTGTCCAATCACACTTGGCCAATAAAATTCTATTCTATTCTATTCTATTCCTCAAGTCAGCCAAAGCTATGCAAAGATACTTTATGGGAACTCAGTTTATGCCAGGTATTCTTCCTTAAATCCTTATCAACCCTTAAATACAAAGCTATAATCAGCCTCTGGCATCGATCAATAGTACAATCTGCAGTTTGTTCAAGGCCCCACCATCAAGATCCTTTGAACAGTGGACTGTCTATAGGGGCTCATTTCATCATTCAGGCATGATATTGAAGAGGACTTTCAAAATATTCCTGATTTTGGAGGTGGTCATCATTTATTACTCACTGTGGGACTGTTGAGGTCAGGAGGAGTAGACATGTCTCCAAACAGATCCATCTGGTCGACACCCTAAAGTACAGAGTTTGTAACAGTTAGGATTCCACACTTCAATACATAAATCACTCAAGTCCAAACAAAAGCAGACCCAGGAATGCTGGAAAAAACCAAGCTGTTTTTGCATTAGGCTATGGGACAAACTAGCTATATCAGTTCAGTTAAAGTTTGCAGCAACAATACAACTCCTTCTGGTTTAACCACCACTCAGAAGACTATTAACCTGCTCTTCAAGTTAGAAAGTTCTACATACCAACTTTATTTTGCCAGCTTGATCAGTAGTTGCTTCATCATTACCATTCTGGAAGAAAATAAAATTAAGTCAGCTTTAAGAAATCGACTGCTATGATCTCTGATATACACTGCTCAGAAAAATAAAGGGAACACTCCAAGAACACATCCTAGGTCTGAATGAATGGAATATTCTCATTGAATACTTTGCTCTGTACAAAGATGAATGTGCTGACTTGATTGATTGTCTATCAGTGTTGCTTCTTAAGTGGACAGTTTGATTTCAGAGAAGTTTGATTTATTTGGAGTTATATTGTGTTGTTTAAAAACCCTGCTGTTCTGTTCGAAAAAACTCCCTAATCTTATGTTCCTGGGTCTATTTGACCCGGACTGCAAATTGATCATTTTAGGTACTTATATTTGGTCTTTTTGACAGCTTTTTTCAACTGGAAACAAGTTTGAACATGTCTGCACAAAATGGAATGAAAATTGAAATGAAAAAATTAATCCTTATTGGTTTATTTTGCACATAAATGCCCCCCCCCCCGTTTTTGTGAATTCTTTTTAGGTTTATTGATAATTTTGCCTGCAAAATGCATTATATTTTACTAAATTGGTGTGGGACTGGTAGCCTGAACATTTCTGAACATAATGATATGAAACTTGAACTGGAAAAATTGATGCATATTCATTTATTTTGCAAATAAAAGTCTCTCCCAGCCTACTTCAATTGATATAAAAATTATGCTGTTAATTTCAAACTTACATACTTGGTTTTAGTAAAATGGATTTCTTTCATAAGATTAGTTCTCTGGCTACAATGTGCTTGATTTTCAAAAGGATATTCCAAATATTCAGAAAAACGGGGGGGGGGGGTGTCTGCCTTTTATAACCAAATTAAAGCAATATGCACAATTTTTTTCAGTTCAATTTTCATATCATTGTGTGCAGAAATGTTCAGACTACTTTCCAAGTGAAAAAGGTTTTCAAATTGACCAAACATAAGCACTTCAAATGAAGAGTTTTTGGTCCGGGTCAGGGTGACCCGGGAACAGAAGAAGTGTGACTTTTTGTTTTTCAGCAAGAAAGAAACCCCCCACCCCCACCCAAAAAAATGCTCATAGAGAGAACCCCTGAAATGATGAAAAGTCATGAAATTTCAAGTTTCAGATATGCAGGGAAAATGTTTTACAGGGACTCAAACTTGGCTTCGGGTCACATACGACCCGAACAGAACAGCAGTGTTCCTTTTATTTTTTTGAGCAGTACATAATTTGCCCCATAAGATGCATCTTTCTTACCTCAGTTTTACTGGCCTCTTCATTCTGAAATAGAAGGAAAAAAATTGCATCAAGAATATTCACGAAAAGTGGTTCAGACCAGTGTTTCGCAAACTTGGCAACTATAAAACATGTGAACTTCAACACCCAGAATTCCCCAGGCAACATCCCGGTGTTTTAAGTTGGTTATATAGGTCAGTGATGGTGAACCTATAGCAAAGGTGGCACATGGAGCCATATCTGAGGGCACAGAAGGCTTGTGTCAACTCCACCACACATGTGCATTCTGGCCAGCTGATTTTTGGCCTTCTGGAGGGCAGGGGGAGCCGTTTTTATCCTCCCCAGGCTTCAGGAAAGCCTCCAGAGCCTGCGGATGGCAAAAAGCGGTCCAATAGGCTATCTTTACAGATTGAGGTCTTTCCTGATAAGTATAAAACTTATCAGGAAAGACTTAATGAACTCAATCTGTACAGTCTGGAGGACAGAAGGGAAAGGGGGGACATGACCTAAACATTTGTATGTTGTATACAAATGTTGTATGTTGAAACAATGTTGTATGGTTTTAATAACGGGTTTTTAGATGTCGTTTAAATGTATTAGATTTGTTACATTGTTGTTATTGTTGTGAGAGGGGCGGCAAACAAATCTAATAAATTATTATTATTATTATTATTAATTATTTAAATGTGTTAAAGGGTTAAATAAGGTTCAGGAGGGAAGTGTTTTTAATAGGAAAGTGAACACAAGAACAGGGGAGCACAATCTGAGGATAGTTGGGGGAAAGATCATAAGCAACATGAGAAAATATTATTTTACTGAAAGAGTAGTAGATGCTTGGAACAAACTTCCAACAGACGTGCTTGGTAAATCCACAGAAACGGAATTTAAACATGCCTGGGATAAACATATATCCATCCTAAGATAAAATACAGGAAATAGTATAAGGGCAGACTAGATGGAACATGAAGTCTTTTTCTGCCGTCAATCTTCTATGTTTCTATGTAACTGGAAGTTTGGAAACATGGAGGGGTGTGTATGTGCATGAGAGCATGTACATATATGAGGGGAGTCCATTGCATAATGGGTGTGGGCATGCGCCATCGTGCCCTTTTGGCCACCGAGCAAAAAAAAAAAGATTTACCATCACTGATATAGGTAGTTCTCGACTTACAAGAGAAAAGATTCAGAACACAAAATACAAACTTGGAGGACACAAACTTGTAGACACCCTTCACTCTGTTAAGGACCTTGGAGTAGTCATAACTAATGACCTAAGTGCCAGAGCCAATTGTAACAACATTGCCCAAAAGAGTTGTTAACCTAATATTGCGTAACTTCTTCTCTTGCAATATTAAACTGCTAACCAGAGCATACAAAACATTTGCCAGACCAATCCTCGAATACAGCTCACCTGTCTGGAACCTGCACTGCATATCGGACATTAATACAATTTAGAGAGTCCAGAAATATTTCACAAGGGGAGTCCTCCACTCCTCTGCTCGCAACAGAATATATTATTCCACAAGACTTCAAATTTTGGGCTTAGAAAACCTATTGCTATGTCACCTTCGATCTGATCTAAATCATAAAATCATCTGCCACAATGCCCTACCTGTCAATGAATACTTCAGCTTCAACTGCAACAACAACACACACACACACACACACACAAAATGGATTCAAACTCAATGTAAACCATTCGAAACCTGACTGAAGAAAATACAACTTCAGCAACAGAGTGATCAATGCCTGGAATGCATTACTTGATTCTGTGGTTTCTTCCCCAAACCCCAAAACTTTAACCTTAGACTGTCTACACTCAACCTTACTCCATTCCTAAGAGGCCTATAAGGGGCGCGCATGAGCGCACCATGTCCCTGTCCTACTGTTGTCTTTGTCCTACTGTCCTATTGTGCAAATTTACCTATACTTGCTTTTTTTGCTTTTGCTTATGTTTATACCATACCTATTATCTTGACAAACAAAAATGAATGAATGAATGAATGAATGAATGAATGAATGAATGAATGAATGAATGAATTTCCTAGCTGTGAATGGCAGGCTCTGAATCAATGAGATGCAGCTTTGTGGCTCTGCAGCCAATGAGAGCACTGGAAGAGCCATAGTTCCTTCCCTCCCTTGCTACTACAGTTGCCAAAAGCCACTGTTGTCAATTGAAGCACCACGCCTAGGTCATCAATTAAGAACAAAGCACCACAGCATTTATGTGCAAACGATGTGCTCAGGCTTTTATCTAAGCAAAGGGCTCCTTTGAAGATACTGTAAAACCCTGTAATTTAGTGAGAAGTTCAAGATGTAGCAAATGTTTGGGAACCAACTGAAGCATTTTCCAGCTTTGTATTCAATTACAATGTAGTCTGAAATCTGTTGAGTCTGGCATGAAGCAGCATTACCTTCTTCTTATCGTCCTCTTCTTTTTTCTTCATGTTATAGATTACTTGGAAGAGATCCTTCAGATCTACAACCAGAGGTTCAGCCTAGAAAAAGAAAGCCAAATGAGATGCGTTTCATTGTTCACTAAGGCTGCATTACTATTGCTATTAGTCTTCTCATCATTCCTATCACCCATTTGCACCCACTTATGACTTTAACTTGTTGCTTATATCCTTACAATTTAAATTAATATTGTTTCCTGATTGCTTATTTGTACCCTATGACAATCATTAATTGATGGACAAATGTATTTTTTCTTTTATGTACATTGAGAGCACATGCACCAAAGACAACTTGTGTGTCCAATCACACTTGGTCAATAAAGAATTCTATTCTATTCTATTCTATTCTTCTGTTCTGTTCTATTTCTCTAAAGAGCAGTCAATTCAAGGGCTTGAATTACAAGTTCTTTAAATGGTAGATATATGGTTTCAAGAAATATAAATGATTGTGCTAAGCACCATCCAAGGAGAAAACATTAATCTGGGTCTGGAGAACTCAGAGGAATTGTGTAGTATCCCAGCTATTAATCAATATACACCGCTCAAAAAAATAAAGGGAACACTTAATGCAATATAACTCCAAGTGAATCAAACTTCCGTGAAATCAAACTATCCACTTAGGAAGCAACACTGTTTGACAATCAATTTCACATGCTGTTGTGCACATTCAACTTTGTAAAGTATTGAATGAGAATATTTCATTCATTCAGATGTAGGATGTGTTATTTGAGTGTTCCCTTTATTTTTTTAAACAGTATAGTTCTATAGGATCATCTTTCTTGGAGGTCTAAGGATTAAGGAACCTGGGCCATAATTCTGAGCCAGAATGAAACACAGCTCTTGTTTCTCAAGAGTTGTTCCATTATGCATCTCATGTGCCCTCTGAATGCAATAGGTAGGACCACAAATTATTAATAGATCAATTCCATAGGAATTGCATTAGCAAGGTTTGTTCCAAAAACATGTTTATGGATGGAGCACATTTAGGGAGAACATGCAGTTGAGTCACAGAACTTATTTTAAACCAGAGATGGACAATTATTTTTGACTGGGGGAAGTGTCAAATTTCCCTTCTTGTATTGGCAAATGGCAGCAAGGGACAGTACAGTAGCCTCTAAGCCAATCATTACTCTTTTATCATTATCCTCTTACTTGTTGTGCTGTTTTGATGGCAAAGAACTGGTGCTGCCCTTCTCCCCCACAGACATAGCCAAAGGCTCGGTTGTCCGTCACATCTCGAGCAATGAAAGAGATTTTGTTGACCGGATGCTCGTGTTCAATAACCTAGAATCAAACCCAAGTGACACAGAAATAATCATGAGTAGCATAATCCCTTGTCAAAGCAATCAGAGCTCAGGATAAGCAATTTGACAAGTTTGTGTATTGTTTAACTCAGTGTTTCCCAACCTTGGCCAATTTAAAAGATGTGGACTTCAACTCCCAGAATTCCCCAGGCAGCAATGCTGACTGGGGAACTCTGGGACTTGAAGTCAAAATCTCGAAAAGAGGTTAACCTGTTTTCTATTTAAGGCTGCTGCCACTCTTGTTCACTTTAGCTGATGTTCAATAACTCCAAAACATTTTTTTACTCTGATAGATAAAACATTGAGTCACATATCCCTGCTTAACGTTGGTTTAGTTGTCTATCTGAATCATACTTGGCTGGCTCTATACATTGCCCAAAGCAGAAATCAAATGAACTGCATTCTAGTCTAACATGTAATTTGAATTACGTATGAAATATCTATAGAAAGCTAAGTTGTCCTGAAAAAGTCATGTATGCTGATCATAGAACCAGAAACACCAGATGCTGTTATGAGGATCAAAAGTATTTGATATAAGAGAAGTTAAAGTTCATTTTAGAATAAGGAATATAGGCCAAGAAGTCTTATAGTTATTGAAGATGTTACAGTAGTTGCTTTTCCTTTGACGTAAGGAGAGTTGTGCCTCAATGTTAACTCCTCATCTGCTGTTTGCAAATCAGAGTTAACCCAATTTTACCTGGTGATTCACAAAGTGCAGCAAGAGTTTGCAAGCAGGTAATTTTTTAAAAGTTAAGAACAGGATATATTTAATCCAAGTGCATAATAGTTTCTCCATTCTAACATGGCTATTTCACTTTATTGAAACAACTCAAGTTTTGGTTTGGACCAGGGGGTCTCCAAACTTGGCAACTTTAAGACTTGTGGAAGACTGAGGAATTCTAAGAGTTGAAGTCCTCAAGTCTTAAAGTTGCTAAGCTTGGAGACTCTGCTTTAGACACAAATTGTGTCTGGAGACTCTGGGAGACTCTGCTTTAGACACAAATTTTCAGAGTGAAAAGTAGTCTTTCCTTGTTTCAGTAAGCAGGTAGCCTCTAAACAGAATCGGACACCCCTATTGGACATGCGGTCTGCATACGCTACCAATTGGTTTCCGGACGCAATTCAAAGTGTTGGTTATGATCTATAAAGCCCTACATGCCATTGGGCCAGAATACCTACGGTAACGCCTTCTGCCGCATGAATCCCAGTGACCAGTTAGGTCCCACAGAGTTGGCTTTCTCCAGGTTCTGCCAACTAGACAATGTTGTTTGGCAGGGCCTAGGGGGAGAGCCTTCTCTGTGGGGGGCCCTGACCTCTGGAATCAGCTCCCCCCAGAGATTCGTACTGCCCCCACCCTCCTCGCCTTACGCAAGAGTCTTAGGAATCATTTATGCCACCAAGCTTGAGGCCACTAGACACTAGCCCCATGGTCAATAAATGGGAATGTCTGTTTTTTATGGTTTTCTGGGGCTTTAGATTATAAATTTAATTAATTGGATTGGGATGTTATATATCATTCCGTTGTATGTTGTGAGCCACCCCGAGGCCTCAAAGAGGCGGGATAAAATCCAATCAATCAATCAATCAATCAATCAATATAAAATAAATATAAAATAAATATAAAAATAAAATAAAATAAAATAAAATAAAATAAAATAAAATAAAATAAAATAAAATAAAATAAAATAAAATAAAATTAAATTAAATTAAATTAAATTAAATTAAATTAATAAACAAATTAAAAAAACCTCACCCCAGTCTTTTCATCCATGATTTTGATTCCAGCAAGAGAGATGGTCACCCATACTTTCTGCTTGTGTTGTCCCTGGGACCGGGCTGCAACTGCCATTCCCTATTAAACAAAAGCCAGCATATTATATGAATCATTTAATAAATAAATATTCATTATTTATTTATTAAATCAAATATTTAAATAAATAAATAAATAAATAAAATTAATTTAATTAAATAAAAATAAGTGAAATAAGTACAAACGTGTCATTATTCAAATTGGTTCCCCCCCCCCCCCATTTTTTCCTTTAAATGTAAAAAACTATTTGGGTCTTTTAGCGGAAATGAAAAGTGAAGTCAGAAAGTTACAAATTGCCTGCATTGACTTGGCTGGATCGAAAGCATCCCTTCATTTTTTGCAGTCCTCTCAGACTGGGATGCAGCATAATGAGCTGTTGCTTTTCAAAATATTATTACCAACATTTTTGACCGATATTGGAAAAATGTACAAGTCTTCCAATAGTCAAATGGACCATTCAGGTAAAAAGAAAGATAGGAAAAAGAAAACAATTTTACCAACAACATTTTGGAAAATGAGTTCAGAACTATCATTGCAAGATATTTGGCGTGAACGTCATCCATCAAACAAACAATATACCTTCTATTCAAATCCTCATAAAATTTGGACTAGAATAGATATTGAAATAGAAACAAATAGCTGGGCGGATCATAACCCATTAGTAATTTTATGGAAAGGAAATTAAAAAACGATCAATTGGTGAATGAATAGAAATATTTTACGAGATCCCCAATATACAGAATGGATAGAAAATGTACAAGCCTTGAAGATGACTTGAATACAAGACTCAGAACACTCTGTGTGGAAAGAAATACTAGATATTGTATTCTTTTTCACACACTTGTTTTATAAAAGTCACAAACATTTGGCACATCTTCAAATTAAATCTGTGTCAGGATGCAATAACGAATAGCTCCAAAAATTCTGGTAGATTTGCAAACACATCCTTTCCATCGTCAACAACCCATCACCATTCCCAATAAAGCATTGATGGTGTTACCTAGCTGGGTAAGGAACCAAGCTCAGAGACCACCAAGGACCTACAATCCATCATCTCTAAAGCTAGAAACATAGAAACATAGAAGTCTGACGGCAGGAAAAGACCTCATGGTCCATCTAGTCTGCCCTTATACTATTTTCTGTATTTTATTTTAGGATGGATATATGTTTATCCAAGGCATGTTTAAATTCAGTTACTGTGGATTTATCTACCACGTCTGCTGGAAGTTTGTTCCAAGGATCTACTACTTTTTCAATAAAATAATATTTTCTCATGTTGCTTTTGATCTTTCCCCCAACTAACTTCAGATTGTGTCCCCTTGTTCTTGTGTTCACTCTCCTATTAAAAACACTTCCCTCCTGGACCTTATTTAACCCCTTTAACATATTTAAATGTTTCGATCATGTCCCCCCCTTTTCCTTCTGTCCTCCAGACTATACAGACCTATACATTAAGTCTTTCCTGATACGTTTTATGCTTAAGACCTTCCACCATTCTTGTAGCCCGTCTTTGGACCCGTTCAATTTTGTCAATATCTTATTGTAGGTGAGATCTCCAAAACTGAACACAGTATTCCAAATATGGTCTCACCAGCGCTCTATATAGCGGGATCACAATCTCCCTCTTCCTGCTTGTTATACCCTCTAGCTATGCAGCCAAGGACCAAGAGATGGTCTTCTTAGACAAAAAGCCATATCTATGTACCTGATATGACATTACCTATAGGTTTCATACGACTTAAACTTGCAAGGAATGAGTCAAACCTACCTTTAATTTCATCATTGAATCTTGGCTCATTTTGTCTCCTCTTGCTTCTGGAACATCATCAATCCCAATCAATTTGGCCTTGTACTTCACCCCATCACCTTGAAATCTGGCCAAAAGGAATTCCTCTGTCTTTTCCAATCCTGAAAAGCCAGTTTTAATTCATGTAAGCCCCTCTGAACTCTTGCTGTGCTACAGATAACAGAGTACAGTACGCATTTTATAACAGCCAATGTCCCTCATCGGTGTATTGTATTTAATGAATATTAGCTCTTCTCCTGGATGCAATGACCAGATATTCAGAATGTTTGTAATTCTTTGTGTTGCACTAGCTATAAATATACACTGCTGCAAAAAAATAAGGGAACACTCAAAGAACAATCCTAGATCTGAATGAATGAATGAATGAATGAAATATTCTCAGCGAATATTTTGTTCTGTACAAAGTTGAATGTGCACCATAGCATGTGAAATTTATTGTCAATAAGTGTTGCTTCCTAAGTGGACAGTTTGATTTCACAGAAGTTTGATTTACTTGGAGTTATATTCTGTTGTTTAAGTGTTCCCTTTATTTATTTATTTTTGAGCAGTATATTTGAGCTGTAATTGTGCACAGAGGAGAACAAGGGGTCAGTTCTCTGAATAGAAGGTTACCCGTCTTCTGCTGCATGAATCCCAGCGACCAGTTAGGTCCCACAGAGTCGGCCTTCTCCGGGTCCTGTCAACTAAACAATGTCGTTTGGCGGGAACCCAGGGGAAGAGCCTTCTCTGTGGCGGCCCCGGCCCTCTGGAACCAATTGCCCCCACCTCTCCTTGCCTTTCATAAGCTTCTTAAAACCCACCTCTGCCGCCAGGCATGGGGGAACTGAGATATTCTTTCCCCCTGGCCTTTACAATTTTATGCATGGTATGTTTGTATGTATCTTTGGTTTTATAATAAGGGTTTTTTAGTTGTTTTAGTATTGGATTGTTTACATGCTGTTTTTATTACTGTTGTTAGCCACCCCGAGTCTACGGAGAGGGGCGGCATACAAATCCAATAAATAAATAAATAAGATTAGATTTCTATACATGTATATTGTATTTTGCCTTATTATGTTGTACACCACCCTGAGTCATCTGAGAAGGGAGGCATAGAAACACACACACACACACACCACACACACATATTTGGTAGTGCCAAGATTGGCTAACCACTCTTTAAAAAGTCAAAGAATTCTGCTATGTATTGCAAGACCATAAGAGGGCAGTCTAATGCAAGATTCTAATTAGTTTGTTTTCAATTTGTAATAACATAAAAGTAAAAAAGGATAGCTGGATATTCAAGACACTGGTGTATATCTTGTACCCTATAAAATGTATTAAAGATTCATAAGCATCAGGTTCAAGATTCGTTGCAACTGGACCACAGTGCCCACCAAATCTATTCATTCTATTCCGACCTGAGTCGCTGTGAGAAGGGCGGCATAGAAATCTAACAAATAAATAAATAAATAATAAATTTTATCATTGCGTTTTTCAGAGTACATTTTCTGTTCATGCATCAGTTTGCAAATGCTTAACATACATGTGGCATGAACTATGTTGTAACTTTCACATACGTTCCTCCTACTAACTGCTTTCTCAGTTGCTATTTATTCATGGATACCTTCATGAATTTTATTCACCAGAGAGTATATATCCCCATCATTTGGACAGTCCCCAAGCACCAAATCATGAGTGTGGTGTGATTCAAACTGGACCAAAACAAGGTCATCTATCCTATTTTGACCTGCACCAGGCTGTTTCCTCAAGTCTTTTCCAGGTGGTTTCAGAAATGATCTGCCTTCGGATTCGCTCTTACCTTTCTTTTTCTCTTTTTTGGAAGGCTGTGGCTTGAGTGGTGTTTGCTGCTGGGCAGACGGCTGTTGACTGTTGACACTGGTTGTTTCTGCTTCACTTGACATGGTGAGAGGCCAGCTTCAATTCCAAAGACAAAGACCGGGCTTAATAATAAAATTTGATCTCCAGTTCCTTCAGAAGAGAAAATTAATTGATTTATTTCAGTGTGTGTTGCTATTCAAGTGGGAAGGAGCAACTTTAAAGGTTTGGAACCCATATCGCATCTCAGACATTAACACCCTCGAAAATGTCCAAAGATACTTCACCAGAAGAGCCCTTCACTCCTCCACTCGAAATAGAATACCCTACGAGACTAGACTTTCAATCCTGGGCCTAGAAAGCCTAGAACTATGATGCCTTAAACAAGATCTAAGTATTGCCCACAAGATCATATGCTGCAATGTCCTGCCTGTCGGCAACTACTTCAGCTTCAACCACAACAACACAAGAGCACGCACACCAATTTAAACTTAATATTAACCGCTCCAAACTTGACTGTAAAAAAATATGACTTCAGTAACCAAGTTGTCGAAGCGTGGAACTCATTACTGGACTCCATAGTGTCATCCCCAAACCCCCAACATTTTACCCTTGGATTATCCATGGGTTGACCTATCCAGATTTCTAAGAGGTCAGTAAGGGGTGAGTACAAGCGCACTAGAGTGCCTTCCGTCCCCTGTCCTATTGCTCTCCTATATCTCCTATACCTTTCTTCTATTCCCTATATCTCTTCTTCTATTCTTTCATTGATATGTTCTATTACTATACCTTCTTTTCTATTATTTCCTAGATATATTTTACTATGAGTATCTCCTCTATAACCTTCATCATGTATTTTACTATGTGTATATAGATATATACCCCACTAAAACCCTCATTGTGTATTAGACAAAATAAATAAATAAAATAAATAAATAAATAGATTTATACTATTAAATTATCTCCACTTGGGAATAAATATCTGATCTGATAAATCTTCATTCTCTCTTTCTGTGTGTGTCTCTCTCATTAAAAAGTCAACAGAATGTTAAACCGTGGCACCTCCTCCTGGCATGACTTGCTAAAATATTTCCAAATCATTCACCTCTCGGTTGGAAATGTAGAAAAGATATAGGAACCTATTATCACTTATGGTGGACCTGTCCCAATTGTAAAAGTTTTGGCCAAAAATTAAAAAAAAATGTTTAGAGCAAATTACATCACACGAACAGGATCAAAATAAATTCAATTAATTAGAGTGAACGCTTTACACCAATGTATCAATTATCGAATGAATAGAAAACCCTAAAGATATATTTTGTACATTATCATCAAATCAATATGTCTGTTTAATATACAAAAACACTTAGGATAAAGTGGTTATAAATTGTATATTTGACATAGATATTTAACTATTAGGTCGTATAATATAAGAGTCAACAGGATGGTTGACAAGTATGTTAAAATGTCTTCTACATAAATATATAGATGTATTTACATAGAGAGATTTATAAGTGATTACTAATTACAATTGTAAACACATACATAGAAAAAATTATTTTTGTGTAAATGTATGTTTATTTATTTGTATGTTCGTTAGGCTTTTTCTTTTCTTTTATGTATATATTTAATAAAGATTATTTAAAACAAAATTTT
>NC_091951.1:330358254-330438084 GCF_031021105.1 Erythrolamprus reginae | reverse complement strand
AACCCTGAGTAGAACCAAGAATGGACAATCTGGTCTTGGTATATAGCAATATCACTTAGACCAGAGGTCTTCAAACTTGGCAACTTTAAGACTTGTGGACTTCAACTCCCAGAATTCTCCAGCCACCTGACTGCAGAATTCTGGGAGTTGAAGTCCACAAGTCTTAAAAATTACCAAGTTTGGGGACCTCTGACTTAGACTTCTATACCACTTCATAATGCTTCACAGCCCTCTCTAAGCGCTTTACAGAGTCTGCATATTGCCCCTAACAATCTGGGTCCTCATTTTACTGACCTCAGAAGGATGGAAGGTTGAGTCAACTTTGAGCCGGTCAGGATTGATCTCTTGGCAGTGAGCTGGGTTAACTTGCAATACTGCATTCTAACCACTGTGCAACCATAGTTCCTAAAGTTTCACCAAAGACTGTTTTTTCCCCAACCAAAGTCCTATAGTATCCAGATGCCAGGCCAGGATTTTGACAGCGACACCTGTTCAGCCAAGGACAAAGATATACAACTGAAAACATCTATGCACAGTGGTACCTCTACTTACGAACTTAATTTGTTCCATGGCCAGGTTCTTAAGTAGAAAAGTTTGTAAGAAGAAGCCATTTTTTTTCATAGGAATCAATGTAAAAGCAAATAATGCGTGCAACTGGGGAGGCCCTATTTCCTCCCAGGAGATTTGTAGAGAGGCTCCACAGAGGCTTCTCCCCACCTTTTCTGACCCTGTTTCCTCCCAGGAGATTCCCAGAGAAGCCCCACTGAGGTTTCTCCCTGCCTTTTCCAGTTACAGTCTTGGAAGCTCAGGTTTGTAAGTGGAAAATGGTTCTTGAGAAGAGGCAAAAAAATCTTGAACACCCAGTTCTTATCTAGAAAAAGTTAATAAGTAGAGGCGTTCTTAGGGAGAGGTACCACTGTACTGATAATACTGGACACCATGTGGTGGAATAACTTTCCCCAGTAGTTTCCTATAGATACTTAAAACAAATCATATACATCCCTGATAGCAATAGCAGTAGCAGTTAAGTTGTATCACTTCACAGTGCTTTACAGACCTAAGCAGTTTACAGAGTCAGCAATTACAATTTACAGCTATGTCACCTCTGAACTGATTTAATTGTTGTTAGATCATACACCACAATGTCCTTCCTGTTAGTGACTACTTCACCTTCAACAACAACAACACAAGAGCACATAATAGATACAAACTAAATGTAAATAGTTCCAAACTTGACTGCAGAAAATATGACTTTAACAACAGAGTGAACAATGCCTGGAACTCACTACCTGACTCTGTTGTTTCTTCCCCTAACCCCCAAATCTTCAACCTTAAATTATCTATTGTTGACCTTTCCCCTTTTCTAAGAAGTCTGTAAGGTGCGTGTCCTTCTGTCCTATTATCTTTTTAAAAAAATATTTAAAATGAAACAGACATATGAAAAAAAAACACACACACAGAAGAAAAATACACATATCCGGCATGATTTACATCCCAATTTTCATCAGAAGCACATATGGAGTTGTACATGTTTTTACATCAAATTGAAAACATTTCAGTTTATGTTCACTGTAAATGCTGTACATGTAAGAGAAAATAACAAAGAAAAGAAACATTTTAGAGAAGAACTTGAAAGAGAATAGAAAAAAAATATTTCAAAAAAGCGAGAAAATTTGGTTTCCAATTTTGAAAAAAGAGATGAACGTGTTATTGATCTTTTAAACCTTTTTATCAATTCTTTATACCTTGTTATGTTAATACTATAATTCTATACCTGTTTGACAAATATATAATAAAATAAATATAAACAAAAATAAACAAGCTGATACCCCTATAAAACAGAATTCTAAGGTGGGACAACCTCCCCCCCAGAAGCAAGTAGAATTTGGATAAAACCATCACAACATGGTACGTGCCAAATCTGATCCAGAAAGATACCATGGTTGATGGTTCAGAGCCTTGGTGGTGTAGTGGTTAGAATGTAGTACTGCAGGCTAACTAACTGCTCCCTCCAGGAGTTCAATTCTGAGTGGCTCAAGGTTTCAATCAGCCTTCATTCTTCTAAAGATCCAGATTGTTAGGGGCAATAGACTGACTCTGTAAACCACTTAGAGAGAGCTGTAAAGCACTGTGAAGCAGTATATAAGTCTTAAGTGCTATTGATGTTGAAAATTAGTGAGGCCCGGGACAGATGTGTTAAGGTCTTTGACTTGGTGGCTAACACAATATATAAGACAGACCAAGCAATAAGCAATCAGGTACCTGCAAATCATTTCAGTCCCCCAAAGTCCTAGGCAGCATAACCAAAACATCAGATTGTAAAAATTGTAGCCTAATGCAATTTGACTAGAAGGCAAGCTGACTCATCTGCTTTCTTCACTTTCCTTCCTAATCAAATGTCCTTTTAGCAAAAACCCTCATGTGCTTGCTTGGCAACATTTGTGGGGGAAAAAAACCCTGTATCAGGCTGAAAATTAATCATATCCTCATCGTCACAACTGCCGTCCAATTGATTTCCAGTACAAGCAACTCTTCGGAAAAACATCTTGCAATGTCCACATTTTAAAGCCTCATCAGAATTTATTAGAGGACTGTTCATCCAAAGAAATTAAATGGGTTGACCAAGACAGATGGGTCAGATTGCCTTCTAATCAAATTGCATGGGTCAAAACAAAAATAAAGACCTCCAAGTGAAGCCTGCATGACCAACTGTCCTATTCAACAGCCTTCACTAAGAAATTATTTCCATGCATCAAATGCCCAGTATAACCTGAGGTTGGCACTAAGCTATGCATCCCATGGCTTTAAGAATCCTACAGATGTACAGTAGAACCTCTACTTATTAACTTAATTCATTCCCTGACCAGGTTCTTAAGTAGAAAAGTGTGTAAGAAGAAGCAATTTTTCCCATAGGAATCAATGTAAAAGCAAATAATGTGTGCAATTGGGGAAACCACAGGGAGGGTGGAGGCCCTGTTTCCTCCCAGGAGATTTCTAGAAAGGTCCCACAGAGGCTTCTCCCTGCCTTTTCTGGCCCTGTTTCCTCCCAGGAGATTCCTAGGCCCCACAGAGGCTTCTCCCTGGCTTTTCTGGCCCTGTTTCCTCCCAGGAGATTCCCAGAGAGGCCCCACAGAGGCTTCTCCCTGCCTTTTCCAGTTACAATTTCGGAGGCTCAGGTTTGTAAGTGGAAAATGGTTCTTGAGAAGAGGCCAAAAAATCTTGAACACATGGCTCTTATCTAGAAAAGTTTGTAAGTAAAGGCATTTATAGGTAGAGGTACCAGGGTACATGCATTCATTACAGACATCCATATATTTAAAATAGCTATAGTTATAAACTATCCATAATCTGCCTTTCCCATACCTGGAACCCTTAGGAAATTGTAATCTCTTATCTGGAAGGCATCCTATTGGGAGACTAGATTATGACAAACCTTGCTGAATCCAGCTATCCGATAAACCCTCCTGCTGGCTGTATCTCAGTTGTACAGAGCAGGCTAAGCTGGTTATCCTCTGTATCTCTATTTGCTGTTACAGCCCCTTGCTGGGACTGAAAAGATGACTCAACATTTACATGACTGAAAGAATGCAGCTAGAACTTAAGATTTTGCACTGCCATGGTAAGGGTCGGCCTTACTAATGAGACTAACAACTTGGTCTTCAAGCTTCCTCATAAGTAGCTAATAAAACTACTATCACAGTTTCCCACCTACATTGAATTCCCTGTCAGTAGCCCGCTGAAGACATTGTTAAACCAGAGTTAAACATTACATCTTTCCTCACACAGTCTACTGCTTACAAAGCAATTTCCAGCTCTTCCTGGACGAGCCGTCCAAGAGAAAAATTCCATCGCTTGTATCAGAGGTCATTGCTGAAAATCATTTTCCTTGACCTGCAGCTGCCAACTCTACACATCAAACGGGCTGCGTGAAGCACAAGCATTTCAGCTAATCAAGGTTATAGACAGACCACCATGAAACCTACTTTACATATTTCGTCAACAGAAGCCACTTGATTCCTATATCCTGGACTCCTTATATCACACCTGTGAGGGTAGTCAGCTGTCTCTCATTTGGCTTCATATAGCCCAAGAACACATTGTAGGACAAATTAGCTCCCTTTTCTAGCATCAACCAGCCTTTTTTGCAGGCTCTCTATACACAGCTGGAGACAATTTTCCTTCCAAGATAGCAGCAGCTTTCCCTGCAGCCAGCATCAATACACATTAGGGTGTGTGCTAGAGGCTTCCTAAAGCCAGCAAGGAGAGCAATCCCCCCCCCAGTAATGAAGCTAATTTGGTATGAACCCAGCAATAGAAGGCAGGCACTCTGCCTGTGTTCAGACGTGCTGGATTATAAATAAAGAACCAGTAGATAAATTGGCAAACCCACTTTCTTCATAAGCAAGAATATGTCTGCTGTCCACAATTAAACCCGCAATCCCCAAATAATCCTTGCTTCCACCTTCACTGGGGAACAAGACATGTTACTGAAACCATAGACTATGTATTATGTCACATAACATGGTCAGTATTGTTTTTTTAAGACAAATGCTTCCAGATGCGGACACAAAATACACATTTTATCCCATAAGAAAGGTTTGCCCTTCCCCATGTAACAAGGGAGGAGAGGGTAGAAGGGAACAGAATCCTACAAGCCCTTCAGAGGTTCTAAAAGTAATAATATTTTATTTTCAAAAGATGAGCCAGGCACGCCTACGTTAATTTCAACATAATACACTCACAGACTGAAGCACCATTCATCCATTGCTGTTGGAAAATCCATATCATTCCATCTTGTGCTGCTTGGGGAAGTTACTATTTGTTTTCACTTGGGCAAGGAAGGAGCTGCAGGAATAATGTTACACCTGGGAGGAAATTCTGCTCCAGGCAAAGCTATTATGTTTAGAACATTGTCCAGGGATTCAAAAGTACCAGGGCTCCATTTAACATTTTCTTTTAGCATAGGAACAAGCGAGTTTACATTAAGAGGAAAGGCCTACCACTCCTAATTTTCCCTCTCCTCCAGGGTTCTGAGGAATTTGCAATTTAGGCTGCTGAAATTTCATTGCAATTTTTATGCCACAACTCTTCCAAAGTTTTTTCCTTTTTAGCAGCTGCAAGCATCTGGGTTTTTTTAAAGGCTGTGCCAATACTTATTTTCTTAAGTCAATGCCCCCCCCCCCATTGAAATCCTGGACTCTTAGGGTGGTATTTTCCAGGCCGAAAAAGTAATCTTGGAAGCCAAGGTTCCTATACAAAAAAACACCATATTTACAGCTTGCTCGTTTCTCGTCCCATTCATTCGGTTGCCTCCCTTTTTTTCCTACCGTCACGCTTTCCAAGATTGGCGAGGTTTCTGGATCCCTCGAAAAAAAATCTTTAAGGCACTCTTTCCCCCATTATTATTTTTGGCATCAAATTAAAAAAAAAAGCTTTTAGAAAACGCAAGAGGGGAAAAAATATTCTGTCTCCAGAGAGCTTTTTATAGCCCGCGTAATCCGTGCGCTCGGCAAGCCAGCTCGGATGGAGAGCAGAAAAGGTTCTCTCGGTTATTTCGTAAGCAGCCGCTTTCGGCCCGGAGGAATAGATCCCACAAGGAGATTCTTTTTGGCGGAGGGCGAGGGAGGGAAGAGAGAAGAGAGAGAGCGAGAGAGAGACGTGGAAGACGCTTCCCCCACCCAAGCCGCGACCTCTCCGGCTTCGTCCCTATAGTAGCCACCGCCTTTCCTTTCCTTTCTTCTTAACCCAATTCGGCGTCTCCAAACGCGCGACCCCTTCGCAGCTTCGCCCTTCCAAAGCTTCGCCCCGTCCCCCCGGTCCCCCAAGACGCGCCTTTTCCTTCGGGGCCAACTTACCCGGCTTTACCCCCGACCCTCTTGGCGCATGAGGCTGTTTCTCCCTCTGGAGCCGGCGAAGGCGCAGCTCCGGCAACTCGGCTTAAATAGACGCAGCCGTACTCCAGCCTTCTGTTTGGTTAGCCACTCACAGCGAGCGAGAGATGGTTTTAATCAGATGCTGGCAGCTGAGGGCTACCCAGGAATGCGCCGCGATGTTTTTTGCGCTGCCTGCCTCGGCTTTCGGGCGACTCCCCCCCCCACGCCTCCCCTCCTTACCGTGTCTTGCGCCTGCCAAAACTTAACTCCTTCCTCGCCTAGGAGGAGGAGGAGGAGGGGGGGGGGAAAGAAGAGCAGAAACGGCCGCAGCAGCAAGAAGAAGAGCAGCAGCAGGAGGAGGAGCTGCGTTCTCACGACGCGCGAGGCCGTGTGAGCGACCCCCGGGTTGAGAGTTGACGCATCCCTTGAATAATATCCACGCTGCGTGGATAATGTAGCACGTTTTTTTTTCAAGTCCAGCGTTCGTTTTGATGCCATTATTGAGCATTGATTTAAGTTCAGTGGGGCTTTTTTGCATACCCTTTTAAGTCATTCATGTAGAGTAGATGTTGAGTAGACGTAGAGGAGGTCTTGCCATGTAGAGTAGATCCATGTAGCAAAGAGATGCATGTAGAGTAGATCTTGCCATGTTGGCTTGGAATTTGGTGGCAATGCTGGCAGAGTTCGCCTGGCACCTCAGCCTGTGTTCAGACAATGTGCTGGATGATAGATAGATAGATAGATAGATAGATAGATAGATAGATAGATAGATAGATAGATAGACAGACAGACAGACAGACAGACAGACAGACAGACAGACAGACAGACAGACAGACAGACAGACAGACAGGAGAGAGAGAGAGAGAGAGAGAGAGATTTATGTATTTTGTCAGATACATATTGGTAGTATACACAGGAATAACATTCCTATTTGTATACTACCATGTATATACCGGTGGTTATTGAAATGGATGCCCAAGTGCTGCCTCTATGTTGGCTGAGACAAGCAGGGTTCCCTTGAGTACCATTTGTTGGAGGTCAAGGGAAAGGGAGAGTTTTTCCTTCTCTTTCTGCTCAAGATCCCCATGGACAATTGGTGGGCCACTGCGTGACACAGAATGCTGGACTTGATGGGCTTTGGCCCCTCTCCTTATGTTCTTACATGATATTGGTACTAATAAGAAAGAAACTAGGATAGGGATGTTGGTGCACTATGCACACCCCTTACGGAACCTTTAGGAATCGGGTGAGGTCAACAGTGGGATAGTCTAAGGGTAAAGTTGTAGGGGTTTGGTGATAAAATAACAGAGTCTGGTAGTGAGTTCCATGCATTAACAACTCGATTGGTGAAGTCATATTTTCTATAGTTGAGTTTGGAGTGGTTAACTCTGAGTTTGTATCTGTTATGCACTATTATGTGTATTGTTGTGGTTGAAGCTGAACTAATCATGGACATTGTAGCAGATGATTTTATGCATAGGTCATGTTTAAGTCGGAGAAGCTCTAGGCTTTCCAAGCCTAGGATTTCGAGTCTGGTTGTGTATGGCAGTGTTTCCCAACCTTGGCAACTTGGAGATATCTGTACTTCAACTCCCAGAATTCCCCAGCCAGCATTTGCTGGCTGGGGAATTCTGGAAGTTGAAGTCCAAATATCTTCAAGTTGCCAAGGTTGGGAAACACTGGTGCATGGTATTCTTTTGCTAGTAGAGGAGTGGAGGACTATTCTCGTAAAGTATCTCTGGACACTTTCTAATGTATTTATATACAAAATGTGGTGTGGGATAGATAGATAGATAGATAGATAGATAGATAGATAGATAGATAGATAGATAGATAGATAGATGATTGATAGATCGACAGACAGACAGATCTCATGGATGATTTCTTCTGCTTACTACCATCTGTAGAATACCTTAACCTGTCAACTAACCATAACTTCCCCTCCCCCAGACTGGGGGTAAATAAATAGCGTTCCTGGCATTCGAAAGAAGTGTAAAGTTAATACAAGGTTAATGCTAACCAAGTTTAGTGTGAATCCTGCTCCTTGCTCATTTATATCTGATTTGATGTTGCCAGCAAACCCTACAGGAAGGTACTGTATTCTAACCAATATACCATGAGTTCATTGCTCAGTTTATTTGGGAGCTAAGTAACTCATTTGAGTTGACAATGGTGCATTGGCTGAAGTTAGCCACATACCAGTCAAACCTATTTTTTCACACACATGTCAGAAAGGAGAAAGCAATTCATATAACTGAATAGGCTCAAATGTAGTTAGAGGAATTCTGGCAGGCCATGCTTCAAAGGTTCAAAGATTGAGCAAATCTTGATTAAGTAAATTGTGGGTTAGATGTCCTGGAAGTTAGAGGAATGTTTTATTTTTATATTTGAAAGGAACAAATGAAACAGATTTGCCTTTCTCATTTCCCAAATTCTATAGAGCAGTGCTTCTCTATCTTTTGCAAGTTTAAGATGGGTGGACTTCAACTCCCAGAATTCCCCAGCCAGCATGGGAATTCTGGGAATTGAAGTCCACTTGTCATAAAGTTGCTAAGATTGAGAAACACTATAGTAGGTCATGTATCACTTTATTGTTTTAGACAATTCTTCAAAATGGTTGAAAATACCAGAGTATTTGTTGGGGGAAAAATCTGAAAAAAACCCAACTTTGCATGATTATTTCTACCTATTTGTCTTTTAATTACACTTCCTTTGTGAACGATTTATTAACCTTTGAGTATAATTAAAATGAATATTTAATAGTAGTTTCCATTCAGTGTTTTGCACCTGAACAGTAAGAAACACTTGTGAGCAGAAATCTTCAAAAAAAAAACCCACAAACAAAAACCAGTTCCATGACATTCCATACATTTAAATTGTTTATTTTTTATTTTTGCAATTTGCATTTAAACCATAGAAAAATCTCATAGGTCACAGATAGCATATTTCTCAACTTTAAGATGTGCGAATTCCAACTCCCAGAATTCCTAGACAGCATAAAGTCCACACCCCTTAAAATGACCAGAATTGAAACATTGGTATGTTTCAACTGGACAGAGGATATGACAACAACTGCAACTTTACACATGTAACGTTGGTAATTGCTTAAGTAGCTACTATTAACAGAACTAGAGTACTGGGAGTGACAGTGTTAATACACGAGTCTCCAAAAGTGGCCACTTTAAGACTTGTGGACTTCAACTCCCAGAATTCCTCAGCCCACCAAAGATGAAGTCCATAAGTCTTAAAGGGGTGGTGTTTGGAGACCCCTGGTCTAAAGCATCTGGACATTCCAGGTTGGGAAAGTCTGGCTTGGGTAGTTTTTTCAATGATTATATTAAGGAAATACACATGAAACAAGATTACTATGTAACTATTATTAAAATTAAGTATGTTATTCCTCCCATTCCTGAGCAGTCAGTAGTTTCAAGGGCAGGGTGATTTTCTTGAGATGAGGAAATTTGTTATGAATGAGCTGGGGGGTGGTGGTATTCTTTAAGGGCAAAGATCCCAGGAGAACAATTCCAGCATTTTTCTAAGATTGCCTCCTCAATTGTAGCTAATGTAATCAAGAACTCCTTGGTTCATTTTTATCTGGATCTTCCTTCCAAATGAAGATCCCTTTATCACTGACTCCGCCCAGGCATCAACTGGAGAACCAATCATCTTCTTTAAATAAGGGTATGTTGAGCCATTTCAAAAATAGTTCCGATCTCATGAATGTTTCCTTTAATGATTAACTTCTGCTAATGGAATATCAACCAACTTTTCCTGGCTGGGTTGAACAAAATAGGCCCTGAACAAAATCATCAACCTGAGCTCACCGGTTTTAGCAATAGCTCAGATTTATATAGTGCTTCACAGTGCTTTGCAGCCCACTCTAAGCAGTTTTCAGAGTCAGCGTTTTGCCCCCAACATATTTGGGTCCTCATTTTACCAACCATAGAAGACTGGGTTAATCTCGAGCCTGGTGAGATTTGAACTGCCAAATTGCATCAAAACCATCAGTCAGGAGCAGTGGCCTGCAGTGCAGTACTCTAACCACTGCACCATCCTGGATTTACATTATTTGTCTTCATAATTTTGACATTTCAGGGTCATTTTACAATAGTTTTTACTTAAAGTAAAAGGCTATATAATAATAATAATAATAATAGTAATAGTAATAGTAATAGTAATAGTAATAGTAATAGTAATAGTAATAGTAATAGTAATAGTAATAGTAATAGTAATAGTAATAGTGATAATAGCAATAGCAATAGCAGTAGCAGTAGCAGTAATAATAATAATAATAATAATAATAATAATAATAATAATAATAATTTATTAGATTTGTATTTGTATGCCACCCCTCTCCGGAGACTCGGAGCGACTCAGAACAATCACAATATACAAATCCAATATTTTAAAAGAAACAAAACATTTAAAAAGCCCATCATTAAGAACCATTCAATACAATCATACCATTCATAAAACTATATGTGCTCAGGGTATCTCAGTTACCCCATGCCTGGCGACAAAAGTGGGTCTTAAGTAACTTGCAAAAGGCAAGGAGGGTGGGGGCCATTCTAATCTCCGGGGGGAGTTGATTCCAGAGGGTTGGGGCCGCCACAGAGGAGACTCTTCCCCTGGGGCCCACCAGACGACATTGCTTGGTCAACGGGACCTGGAGAAGACCAACTCTGTGGGACCTTAGTGGTCGCTGGGATTACAGAAAAGCTCCCTTCAGTCATACGTGGGTTTTATTACAAGTCAGTATTATTAACCTTGCTGTTATGTTTGCATTGTATTTTTCAGGTGTAACGAATCAGTGTGTGGCAAAACAAAAAACAAAAACCCACCACCCCACACTCATACTAAGAGCCCCTCAAATGAGGAAAAGTCAAATTAATAATCAGTCAAGGAGTGTAAAATAAATTGGTAATAAAAAGTCAATTAATCACAAGTTTGAGATCTGCATGACAGATAATCTACAGGTCTCAAATTTCATTCTGGTCATATTGACCCAAGCAGGACAGCAAGGCTAAATAAAATGATTTGGCAATATTGACTGAAGCCACACCTCCTGCCTTCCTTACCACAAATATCTAGGATTGTCTGATGTATAATTAATATAATATAAATATAGTTACTTTAATGCTAATATAATGCTAATATCTGTATATACTACTATTAATTTGATTTTCTTTTATTTATTTTTTTCCTTTTTAAAAGTGGAAAATTAATAAAAATATTTAAAAAGAAAAAATTATTTATGATCATTCCATGAGCTGAGGATATTTTTAGACTGAATACATATTTTATTTATTTTATTTTATTTTATTTATTGATTTTGTCCAATACACAATGAGGGTTTTAGTGGGTATACACATAGTAAAATACATGATGAAGGTTATAGAGGATATACTCATACTAAAATATATCCAAGAAAGAAGAGAAGAGAAGATATAGGAATAAAACATATCAATGAAAGAATAGAAGAAGAGATATAGGAATAGAAGAAAGGTATAGGAGATATAGGAGAGCAATAGGACAGGGGACGGAAGGCACTCTAGTGCAGTTGTACTCTCCCCTTACTGATCTCTTAGGAATCTGGATAGGTCAACCGTGGATAATCTAAGGGTAAAGTGTTGGGGGTTTGGGGATGGCACTATGGAATCCGGTAATGAGTTCCACGCTTCGACAACTCGGTTACTGAAGTCATATTTTTTACAGTCAAGTTTGCAGCGGTTAATATTAAGTTTAAATCTGTTGTGTGTTCTTGTGTTGTTGTGGTTGAAACTGAAGTAGTTGCTGACAGGCAGGACATTGCAGCATATGACCTTGTGGGCAATACTTAGATAATCTTTAGGGCATCTTAGTTCTAAGCTTTCTAGGCCCAGGATTGAAAGTCTAGTCTCGTAGGGTATTCTTTTTCCAGTGCAGGAGTGTACATTAATTTGGGAATGGCACATGACATGAGGCAATAATTGTAAGTGGAAAACATTATATAATTTTATGTATGGTCTATATGGTTTTATGTATGGTGTGCTTGTGTTGTATGTTTTTTTAAATAATGGGTTTTTAGATTTTAAATATTAGATTTGTTCTCTGTACTGTTTTATTATTGTTGTGAGCCGCCCCGAGTCTGCGGAGAGGGGCAGCATACAAATCTAATAAATAAATAAATAAATAAATAAATAAATAAATAAATAAATAAATAAATAAATAAATAAATAAATAAATAAATAAATAAATAAATAAATAAATAAATAAATAAATAAATAAATAAATAAATAAATAAATAAATAAATAAATAAATAAATAAATAAATAAATAAATAAATAAATAAATAAATAAATGGGAATTTTTTTGGGGGGGGGGATTTCTTGCTGGTTTTCAATTTGGCACCTGTGCAGGTTTTCGGCATTGCACATGCAGTGCCATCATGTTTTCAGAATTTTTTGCTTGTTTTTTAGCACTGTGTATGCGCGCATGCAGGTGGGAAGTATACACGCACAATGCATGCACAGCCACGTGGCACAGGAAAAAGTGAACCGGCGGTAAGGTAAGTTAGCACCTGTATTGGGTTCCAAGGGGGGGAGGAATGGGGGGATGGTGTTCTGAAAGGGAAAATGGTGTTGTGTGTGCAGTTCCGTGCCCTCGACGTGTGTGTGTGTGTGTGTGTGCCTGCCCATGTGAGATTAAGCTTTTGTGCATGTACAGGATGCCAAATTTTACGTGAGGATGCTTGGCCCGCACGGAATTTCGCCGATTTTCAGAAATTGGTGGAAATTGGTGAAATCTCACATGCGTGAGCATCCTCGCACAAAAATTGGCTTCCTGTGCCTGCGCAGTAGCTGAACCTCACGCCAACATTTGTGCGTCCACCTGCCAGACGTGCCCACACCAATCACCAGGAGCATACCCATAGCTCTGGTGACAGGGAACCCTTGCCTGGTTAGAAACCATGCCTGCTCAATGCCTATATTAGTGATGGTGAACCTTTTATTTATTTTATTTATTAGATTTGTATGCTGCCCCTCTCCAAAGACTCGGGGCGGCTAACAACAATAAAAAGACAATGTAAACAAATCTAATATTAAAAATAATCTTAAAAACCCCAATTTAAAGAACCAATCATACATACAAGCATACCATGTATAAATTCTATAAACCTAGGGGGGAAGAGAAAATTTCAATTCTTCCATGCCTGATGACAGAGGTGGGTTTTAAGGAGCTTGCGAAAGACAAGGAGGGTGGAGGCAACTCTGATATCTGGGGGGAGTTGGTTCCAGAGAGTCGGGGCCGCCACAGAGAAGGCTCTTCCCCTGGGTCCCGCCAGATGACATTGTTTAGTCGATGGGACCTGGAGAAGGCCAACTCTGTGCGACCTAACTAGTGGCTGGGTTTCTTGCAGCAGAAGGCGGTCCGGAGATATTCTGGTCCGATGCCATGAAGGGCTTTATAGGTCATAAAGCTTTGAATTGTGACCGGAAACCGATCAGCAACCAATGCAGACTGTGGAGTGTTGGAGTAACATGGGCATTTTTATCCTCAGGTGCCAAAAAAGGGTGCGTGCATGTCATCGCACATCTGTGAGTGCCAACACCCATAATTCAATGCCTGGGGAGGATTAAAACAGCTTCCCCCATTCCCCGGAAGCCCTCTGGAGGCTGGAAACAGCCTGTTTCCCAACTTCTGCTGGGCCCAGTAGGCTCATGTTTTGACCTCCCCAGGCTCCAAAGGCTTCCCCACAGCTGGGGGAGGATAAAATGCCCTCCCCCATCCCCCCCAGAGGTTCTCTGGAAGCCAAAAACACCCTCCAGAGCCTCTGTGTGAGACAAAAATCAGCTTGCCAGCACACACATACACCAAGCAGAGCTAGGGTAATTGGTTGCATGCCAGCAGATATGGCTCTGTTTGCCACCTCTGCAACCGGTGCCATAGGTTCGCCACAACTGGCCTATATGCTACCCTCATATTGGCACTGATTATGCTATGCTCAATATACATAATTGCTGAAATACAACATTTTCTGGTAAAATCTTTTTGGTTGGCCATTTAGTGAGAAAAATGTTTGCTTAAGTGGGGCCCTCTCCGATTCTGTCCATTTTTTTCCATGTTAATAAAAATAAGCTGAATCATATATTCATAATGAATAGAGTAGAATAGAGTAGGATATGATAAGATAGCATAGGATAGAATGGAATAGAATAGAATGGAATGGAATGGAATAGAGTAGAATAGAATGGAATGGAATGGAATGGAATGGAGTAAAATAGAATGGAATGGAATGGAATAGAGTAGAATGGAATGGAATGGAATAGAGTAGAATAGAATGGAATGGAGTAGAATAGAATAGAATAGAATAGACTGGAATGGAATGGAGTAGAATGGAATGGAATAGAGTAGAATGGAATGGAATAGAGTAGAATAGAATAGATTGGAATGGAATGGAATACTTTATTAGCCAGTGTTCCTCCACACACAAGGAATTAGTCTTTGATGCATATGCTCTCAGTGTACATAAAAAAACAAGATACATTTGTCAAGAATCATAAGATACAACACTTAATGATTGAATTTTTTGAATTTTTTTTTCTGAGCATGTGCAGAAGCTGAGTTTCCAGAACTGTGCATTCAGTTGCCATCTTATTTTTGGCTTTAAAAAAATGTTTGGATTTTTCAATATTGCATATGCACGCATGCACAAAACACACACACGCCCAAGGCATGGAAGGAAGCGAACCAGCAGCAAGGTAAGTTAGAACTTACCCTTGATTGGATAATACCCTCCATCCTTTATTAGCTGGAGATACTGATATTTCTTTGGCTTTGCATATGTTCAGACATTTCTAATAGGTTTCTAAAGATAACCTCTGTTTCAAACAATTAAGAGCATCTAAAATATATGGTAAGGTAATTAAAGGCAATTAGTGTGTACATTTTTTTTTAATGAGGAGGAATCCTTAACAAATAAAAACAAGATCCAATTGAGATGTTATTCATTAGAGAAGTAAGGAGAAAAGCAGGAGAATTCCCCGTAGCCCTGTGTTCTGAGCCACATAATTGCTCTACTTTCTCTTGCCCTTGTTGAATCATCTGTTTCTACCAGGAATATCCTTGAAGCATCAAAGTGTTGGAAAAGTATTATTATATCAATAAGAGCTACAAGAGATTTGGTTACCTTGAGGATTAAACCAAAGAAGCTCAGCAGCATAACACACACCCCTCAAAATCTTCAAAGCCAACTGCATTAGACATAACTATCCCATTGCTATCTTAGAAGGAGCAACGATCTCAAGTTTGCAGCCCATGATCTACAGAGCAGGTGTCAGAAAGCTCACATGATCCGCTGTCCTGGTTATCTGCAATTTGGAGATACATAACCTTCCTTCCCCTTTGCTATCTTTAGAGCAGAAAGTCTGTTTTTATTTGCTTGGTCTGGTTCACAAAATATTTCATGCTGCAACCACGAGGTAAAGTTCAGTAAATTATTGAATGGAAACTTCTCGGTAACTCTGATTTAAAAATAAAACCTGAATGATCAAATATACCAAGATATATGGGGCAGGGGTGGGCAGCAGGCAGGACGGGGTGGAAGGCAGTTCCTCCAGTGGAATCCCAGCAGCCAGTTAGGTCCCACAGAGTTGGCCTTCTCCAGGTCCTATTGACTAAACAATGTTGGCTGGTGGGACCCAGGGGAAGAGCCTTCTCTGTGGCGGCCCCAACCTTCTGGAACCAGCTCCCCCTGGGAGATCAGGACCAGTGTTCCCTCTAATTTTTTGGGGGTTGGGCGGAAAAGTATAGTGTCTGAGCGGCAGTCCCTTTGGGACTGGGCGGCACAGAAAAATAAATAAATAAATAAACAAACAAACAAGCAAGCAAGCAAGCAAGCAAGCAAGCAAGCAAGCAAGCAAGCAAGCAAGCAAGCAAGCAAGCAAGCAAGCAAGCAAGCAAACAAACAAACAAACAAACAAACAAAAAACCCACCCTGTTCTATAACAGTGAGCTCATAATAGGGCAACTCTATCAATATCAAAACGCCACTTAAATAGTTGAGCTAGTTTCAAACTAGATTTTGATTTTCTTTCTCTCTTCCTTACTCCCATTCTTTTTCTTTCTCTTTTCCTTCCTCTCTTTTTTCTATCTGTTTCTCTTTCTTCCTCTCTCTCTCCTTCCCTCTCACTCTTTCCCTCTCGGTTTCTGGGCAGGTTTGGAAAACTCTGAGTTGATGATGATTTTTAAGTGAGCGATTGCTCACTGCTCAGCTTAGAAGGAACTATGATCAGGACTGCCCCCACCCTCCTTGCCTTTTGTAAACTTCTTAAAACCCACCTCTGCCGTTAGGCATGGGGGAACTGAGACATCTCCCCTTGCCTATGTAGTTTTATGTATGGAATGTTTGTGTGTATGTTTTTATATAAGGTATTTTTTAGTTTTTTAATGTAAAATTGTTATTTTAGACTTAATATTAGATTTGTCATTGTATACTGTTTTATCCCTGCTGTGAGCCGCCCCGAGTCTGCGGAGAGGGGCGGCATACAAATCTAATAAATGAATGAATGAATGAATGAATGAATAAATGAATAAATAAATAATTGGATTTGTATGCCGCCCCTCTCCGAGGACTCAGGGCTCATAAAGGAAGCTGTGTGCCCAGCTCCAGCTGACCATCCCCCCTCTCATTCTCCTCGGAAAGCGGCAGGGGAACCAGCACTGGCAGGAGGTGCAGGGGGCCCATTTCCTCCCCCATCTTTTCTCAACAGCTGATTGGCGCCTGAGGCAAGGGGCAACCCAGGAAGGAAAGCGGGGGAAACACGAAGCTAATTGTCACCCCAGAGAGCAACACTGGTGAGGTTGTAAGTCGAGGACTTAACAGTTCACTTGAACGATGATGATTGTTCAAGCCACTCCCACCTGGTCACATGGCCGGTAAGCCACTCCTACCCAGTCACATGACCATTAAGCCACACCCACAAAATAAGCCATACCCACAGTGTGGCAGTAAAAATTTTGGCTGCCCATTACTGGGCAGGGGTTATTATTCACTAGTGTGAGAAAAGCACTCTGCACCAAGATTTTTCAGGAAGTTAGTGAGATGGCTATGTAATAAAATGCAATTTGATGCTCATGTTGCCAAATTAACTATATCATATATATAAGGTGTACAGAAAAAACTTGACGTGGTAGAAGAAAACTAACTACAGTTTTGAAACCAGCATGTCTAAGTAACTATAAAAAAAGCTCAAAAATCAAACTCAGCAGAAATTGTGTTACAAATTGTTCCCCAGTGTGATTCATTACGTTCTGCAGGATCAAATACTCTCCACGTTGATTGTAGGCCATGCTTAAATCTCTGTTATGATTCTACGGTGTTTGGCAATTCACCACCTGTAGCAGCTGTTTTATTATTGTTGCTAAATTGTAAACACCATAAGAATAACCAGCCACTCAGGGGCCTGAGGTAGCTGAGCTTACCATGGCCTCCCACACACTTCAATTTGGAGCAGCTGCAAAGGGAACGTTTTGCTGCCTCTCACTAAGAACTGATCTGCAGCCTTTAAAAGAGTTGGGAAAGAACTCTACTGATGGGTGAACAGTGCAGTCAGGCGGTAAGGAAAGCAAGTAGGATGCTTGGCTGCATAGCTAGAGGTATAACAAGCAGGAAGAGGGAGATTATGATCCCGCTATATAGAATGCTGGTGAGACCACATTTGGAATACTGTGTTCAGTTCTGGAGACCTCACCTACAAAAAGATATTGACAAAATTGAACGGGTCCAAAGATGGGCTACAAGAATGGTGGAAGGTCTTAAGCATAAAACGTATCAGGAAAGACTTAATGAACTCAATCTGTATAGTCTGGAGGACAGAAGGAAAAGGGGGGACATGATCGAAACATTTAAATATGTTAAAAGGTTAAATAAGGTCTAGGAGGGAAGTGTTTTTAATAGGAAAGTGAACACAAGAACAAGGGGACACAATCTGAAGTAAGTTGGGGGAAAGATCAAAAGCAACATGAGAAAATATTATTTTACTGAAAGAGTAGTAGATCCTTGGAACAAACTTCCAGCAGACGTGGTAGATAAATCCACAGTAACTGAATTTAAACATGCCTGGGATAAACATATATCCATCCTAAGATAAAATACCGAAAAGAGTATAAGGGCAGACTAGATGGACCAAGAGGTCTTTTTCTGCCGTCAGACTTCTATGTTTCTATGTTTCTATGAAAGAGAAGGAATATAGAAAGAGAAGGAATATAGAAATGTAGAATATAGAAAGAGAAGGAAAGAACTCTACCGATGAAAGAGAAAGGAATATCCCTTCAGAGGGTCAAATTATCGAAAAAGTATACAGATGTGCAGAAATGGACGAGATGACAAGGGATATTAAGAGAACAAAAGACAATGAAACTAATAAACTATGGGAAAAATGGCACAAATGGATCCAAAAAAGAAATAAGATAGAATGATATCTCACAGCAGATTATAGGTGCACTGAAATATATGACAAAGAGAATGCAATTAGGATACTTTAAAAATATTGTATTTATGTAAAATCTTTTTCTAATTGGTTCATTGCAAATATATGTATACATTTACAATTCTACCTATTATTATACCTCTTTTAGATTGAAGTAAGTTTTCCTTTTTCTTGTTAAGGAAGTAAAGACAAATTACAATGTGTATAAAATGGGAAATGATCTGTAAATACATATCTTTATAATGTATTAAATGTATTATAATGTACTATAATACATTATAATGTATTAAAAACAATAAATAAAACATTAAAAAGAAAGAGAAAGGAACATAGAAGGAATATAGAGTCCTTTTGGAATGATAGGCATATAAATACAATAAGTAAATAAATAAATGAACTTATAAAATGCAAGCAGGAAAAAAAAAAGGCAGGGAAGTGATGTAAGTCAATCCTACAAACAGGCAGATGCTGTAATCCAGGATTTGAAAGGCTGCTAGACATCAACCTAGAAATTACTCACAGCAGTATGATTATCCTTGGGATGGATCCTGAAGAATTACTGCAAGTTCTAACTGGTCCTACAAAAGTACCAACAGCGTGGTTGTAAATGCACATTGTCAAGATGGTCTCAAAATAGACTGTAACTCCTGGTTCGAAAGGGGACACACACACACACACACACACACACACAACAATTTTACCGGGATGGTATTTATTTATTTTTTGCTTCAAATTGTTATGCAAGCATCTCTGCTACAGTTCCAACATGGGCATGTGTTTAAGCTAGAAATAATGCTACACAAAGGACTCTTGTTGCCAGCAAGTGCTTAAATGTAATCCTTTCCTGCCCTGCCCACCCATGTTTATTTAATCTTCATTAAAAACAAAATGAGTAGAATAATCAGTGACTTTAAAGTTCTTAAACATTCATTCAGGAGTCAGGCTTGGAATTTACCAGCGGTGTCGCTTGTCAGCTGGAAGACCAAAGTGCTGAAGAAAGTAACTGGCTCTTGCCATGTCTGCATTCAAAGGTCATTGTCCCAGTTCCTTTCTTTTCATCATTGGTTTAAGAGCCAATGCTCTTAATACATCATCATTGCAGTCATTGTCTATCCATTGCTGGATGAAGGCCTCTTCTGCATGTTTCCAACGAATATGGTCATGAACAAGGTTGCACTTACTGCCACTATTGGTGCACTGCATGTGCAGCTTTGGGTATCTGGCATGTGTGCGTGTTTTTGCTTTTGTGCATGTGCAAGAAGCAAGATCTTGTGAGAGGGAGTGCGCGCAAGAGATTTCTGCATGCGTAGAAGCAAAAATGCATGAAATTTTACAAGGGGATGCTCATGCATATGTGATTTTGGGGACTTTTTGCTTCCGTGCATGCACGGAAACATAAAATCACCAAAATCTCATGCATGCAAGCAAGCATCCCCTCGTGAGATTTTGTTTCTGAGCATGCGCAGAAAGCAAAAAAGGCCCCAAAATTCAGAATAAAGATGATGCTGCCTGGTGGACCGGTGAAGACAGGACCGAAGCGTTTGTGTGCCACGAGAGCTATTGTGGGCTTACCTAGGTTTGCCCATGTCTCTCCAACACTCCGTGGCTTGCATTGGCTGCCAATCAGTTTCCGGTAACAATTCAAAGTGTTGGTAATGACCTATAAATCCCTACATGGCATCGGACCAGAATATCTCCGGGACCGTCTTCTGCCGCACAAATCCCAGAGGCCGATAAGGTCCCACAGAGTTGGCCTTCTCCGGGTCCTGTCGACTAAACAATGTTGTCTGGTGGACCCCAGGGGAAGAGCCTACGAGACTAGACTTTCAATCTTGGGCCTAGAAAGCCTAGAACTAAGATGCCTTAAACAAGATCTAAGTATTGCCCACAAGATCATATACTGCAACGTCCTGCCTGTCGGTGACTACTTCAGCTTCAACCACAACAACACAAGAGCACACAACAGATTAAAACTTAATATTAGCCGCTCCAAACTTGACTGTAAAAAATATGACTTCAGTAACCGAGTTGTCGAAGCGTGGAACTCATTACCGGACTCTATAGTGTCATCCCCAAACCCCCAACACTTTACCCTTAGATTATCTATCCAGATTCCTAAGAGGTCAGTAAGGGGCGAGTACAAGTGCACTAGAGTGCCTTCCGTCCCCTGTCCTATTGCTCTCCTATATCTCCTATACCTTTCTTCTATTCCTATATCTCTTCTTCTATTCTTTCATTGATATGTTCTATTACTATATCTTCTTTTCTATTATTTCTTAGATATATTTTACTATGAGTATCTCCTCTATAACCTTCATCATGTATTTTACTATATGTATGTAGATACATACCCACTAAAACCCTCATTGTGTATTGGACTAACTAACTAACTAACTAACTAACTAACTAACTAACTAACTAACTAACTAAAGCAAGCAAGCAAGCACGCACGCACGCACGCAAGCAAGCTTCTTGGATGAGAAGCAAAACATTTCAAAAAAGGAAAAAAATAACCAAGAAAGTCCTGTTGCCTTTTGGAAAAAGCACCATTGGGACATTTAATATGTACTCTATGTTTTATAAACATAGAACTCATTGTATATTCTTTTCCACATACTGCACATTTCTTCTAATTATTTTCCTATTTTGCTCATTTGTTTTTTTATCAACAATGAGTAAAATAACACTCTTTTGTTCTGCCAGTAAAGATCTTGGAATGTTCTGCAGTGTAGAAACAGATGGCAACTGCGATCCAATGCTCTTGGCTCAACCCAGCACAGATTCTTCTCTGTACAAATGAGCACAGCACATTACTACAGTTTACCTGTACTTTCATAAGCCTCTGTGTTCCTTTCCAGGTGAATGAACAGAGGCCAGGGTAGAAGCTACAGCCTCTATGGCTTTGACCAGTGGTGAAATCTAACATTTTTCCCTACCAGTTCTCTGGGCGTGATTTGGTGGGCGTGGCTTGGTAGTCATGTGACCGAGTGTGCATGGCCAACTCAATGTCATTCACGGCAAGGGGTGTCTTGCCTGGCCCCTCCCCTCCGTTCCCAGCCATTCCTTGTTTTACCCAGCCTCAACATATCTATAGTTCTGTAAAAATGGTGTTCACCTTTTCCTCAACTTTATTATCTACAGGGGGGGATGCCATATTTCAATATGATAATGCACCAATCCATAGTTCTGTCGAGCTCTCTGGTAGAATCCTCCCGAAAATTCACAGGTACAAATTTCAGACACACACACGTTTGAAAATTCAAAACAATGTTCTTTATAACGAAAATTCACTTAAACTAAGCCCTCTTTCTGTATAGCAAAGAGCACTCGTCTCCAAACAAACTGGTAATTGGTACAAGTCCCTTATCAGTTCTGAGATACTTAGCTTGCAGCTGTGAGGCAATTCACAGTCCTTCTTCTTTCACAAAGTGAAACACACTTTCCTCTGGTTTAGTTTCAAAGTGGGGAAAAAGCAACACACCAAGGTCGAAGTTAGCAAGGCAGGCACGAAACCCAACAATCAGATAATCCTCCACAATGGCCAAACCCACACGCTGCTCTTTATAGCAGCCTCACTAATTACCACAGCCCCACCCAACCACAGGTGGCCTCATTTTCTTTGACCCCTCTGACAATCATTAAGTGTTGTACCACATGATTCTTGACAAATGTATATTTTATTTTATGTACGTTGAGAGCATATGCACCAAGACAAATTCCTTGTGTGTCCAATCACACTTGGCCAATAAAAAAATCTATTCTATTCTATTCTAATACTCTCTCAGTTGTTGTTGCCTATGCATCACTCTCCGTATGCGTGGCTGTATCATTAACTCTTGTTCCGAATCCAAGGAGGAGAGAGATAATTGATCTTCTGAGCTGTCTGCTACACTCTCCTCCTCCCTGTCACTCATGTCTTCTTGGTCACAGGAGCAGATTCCACCGGGAGCAAAACAGGCCTGCGGCATGTGGATGTCTCCCCCACATCCACAGTCCTTGTAGCAGGTGCTGGGCCAACATCCATAGAGCAAGAAGTGTTAAAGAATGGCACGAGGAACATTCTAATGAAGTTCAGCATCTCATCTGGCCACCACAGTCACCAGACCTCAACATTATGGAGCATTTATGGTCGATTTTAGAGATTCAAGTAAGAAGTCAATTTCCACCACCATCGTCTCTAAAAGAAATGGAGGGTGCTTTAACTGAAGAATGGGCTAAAATTCCTTTGGAAAAAGTTCACAATTTGTATGAATCGATACCTTGGAGAATTGAGGCTGTATTTGCTGCAAAAGGTGGAGCAACACCATATTAAAAGATATTTTGATGATTTTTCAAGTTGTTTCGTGTTTTTTTGTCCACCCCCTGTACATATTATAAATGTACATACTTTCATGGACCACTGAAAGGGGGAAATGACTCACATGCTTTGCCCAAGAATGTGATAGGCAACAAGCTTTTAAGGGACTGCCACAAAGAAGGGGGGGGAGGGAAATGTATTTTCCAATTAAGCGGAAGGCAAAACAAGAAGCTATAGACAGAAACTGAACAACAAGAGGTTTTTAAGAAAAGATTGGACAGTCATTTCTCTGAAGTGGTATAAGGCAGTGGTGGGTTCCACTTAATTTCCCTACCAATTCTGATCACAGCAGAAGTGTGCATTTTGCCACATATACAGTGGTACCTCTACCTAAGTACGCCTCTGTGGGACCTCTCTAGGAATCTCCTGGGAGGAAACAGGGCTGGAAAAGATCGGGAGAAGCCTCCATGGGGCCTCTCTAGAAATCTCCTGGGAGGAAACAGGGCTGGAAAAGATGGGGCGAAGCCTCTGTGGCACCTCTCTAGGAATCTCCTGGGAGGAAAGAGGGCTGGAAAAGGTGGGGAGAAGCCTCCATGGGGCCTCTCTAGGAATCTCCTGGGAGGAAACAGGGCCTCCACCCTACCTGTGGTTTCCCCAATCACACGCATTATTTGCTTTTACATTGATTCCTATGGGAAAAATAGCTTTTTCTTACAAACTTTTCTACTTAAGAACCTGGTCACGGAACGAATTAAGTTCATAAGTAGAGGTACCACTGTACTTTCATTTGCTTCTGAAGATTACTCTTAGTATTTTAAAATAGAGCTGTCTCCTGTAAAAATTATCAAGGGTTCATTCATTACAGTTATTGACCACACAGTTCAAATCTTCTGGAATCCCTGCAAGAAAAGTGATAAGCAATAATTATAACTCAAGGTTATCTAGTAAGTTTCAGGAGAGTTGAATTTGGGTTTCCATAATTCTAGCCTTCATTCTAATGGCACTTCCACACCAAATTCCACACCAGGTTCATTTGGAAATCAACCTGTGGTGGTCTTCATTCCATTTTGAAAAGAACAATGCTAAAAATCTAGAAAACAGTGAGAAGTCAAAGTTCCCACTGATGATGGTTCCAGAGACACTGCCCAGCCAAAACCCTTCAAGATAACAGACAGATTTGTTATGAAGTCATATGGCTCATTCTAAAGTGATTGACTCTGCTTGTTGACGCAACGACAGACCTGAGAGTGATCTTAAACTGTTACAAAATTCTGTACATTCCAGGGATATTCATTACTGGCCCTTTTTTGTGTTTTACCTACATCAGAAATGAATTTGATGAGAGACTGTAAAAAAAGCTCAAGATGGGTGAAATCTAGCAGGTTCTGGAGAACTGGTAGCAGAAATTTTGAGTAGTTTGGAGAAGTGGCAAATGCCACCTCTGGCTGGCCCCAGAGTGGGGTGGGAATGGAGATTTTGCAATATCCTCCCCCCAGAAGTGGGGGGAGAAGGGGGATATTGCAATATCTTTCCCCTGGAGTGGGGAGGGAATGTGGATTTTGCAGTATCTTTCCCTTGGATGTGGAGGGAATGGAGATTTTGCAGTATCCTTCCCCTGGAATGGGGATTTTGCAGTATCTTTCCCCTGGAATGGGGATTTTGCAATATCTTTCCACTGGAACGCAGAGGGAATGGGGATTTTGCAGTATTCTTCCCCTGGAAGGAGGAGGGAATGCGGATTTTGCAGTATCCTTCCACTGGAATGGGAGGGAATGGGGATTTTGCAGTATCCTTCCCCTGGAATGGGGATTTTGCAATATCTTTCCACTGGAACGCAGAGGGAATAGGGATTGTGCAGTATTCTTCCCATGGAAGGGGGAGGAAATGGGGATTTTGCAGTATCCTTCCCCTGGAATTGAGAGTCTTCGGAGAGGGGTGGCATACAAATCTAATAAATAAACAAATAAATAAATTTTGCAGTATCCTTCCCCTGCCATGCCTACCCAGCTACACCCATAGAATGGGCAGTGAAAAAAAAATTGGATTTCACCACTGGTTTAAGATTACCCCATTTTGATCCTCTTTGGTATAAGAGATGGTGGACAGCAACTTTCAGGATACAGTATTAAGATTCCATTTTATATCCTATTTTTGGTGGCCACTGACATTAGGCTTGAGAATTCAAAATACCTGGAAGCCCCAAGCTGCCTGTTCTATCTCCAGCCATTATAGCAGGTTATTTTCTTATACATGTAGGTCTAGATAGAAACATAGAAATATAGAAGTCTGACGGCAGAAAAAGACCTCATGGTCCATCTAGTCTGCCCTTATACTATTTTCTGTATTTTATCTTAGGGTGGATATATGTTTATGCCAGGCATGTTTAAATTCAGTTACTGTGGATTTATCTACCACGTCTGCTGGAAGTTTGTTCCCAGGATCTACTACTTTTTCAGTCAAATAATATTTTCTCATGTTGCTTTTGATCTTTCTCCCAACCAACTTCAGATTGTGTCCCCTTGTTCTTGTGTTCACTTTCCTATTAAAAACACTTCCCTCCTGAACCTTATTTAACCCTTTGACATATTTAAATGTTTCGATCATGTCCCCCCTTTTCCTTCTGTCCTCCAGACTATACAGATTGAGTTCATTAAGTCTTTCCTGATACGTTTTATGCTTAAGACCTTCCACCATTCTTGTAGCCCGTCTTTGGACCCATTCAATTTTGTCAATATCTTTTTGTAGGTGAGGTCTCCAGAACTAGATTTAGGTCATCAGAATAATCTGATGAATTTGGTTATGATAAATAAATTTAATTTAATAAATTAAATAAATAAACAAACAAACAGGTCTCCAGAACTAGATTTAGGTCATCAGAATAATCTGATGAATTTGGTTATGATAAATAAATTTAATTTAATAAATTAAATAAATAAACAAACAAACATTTATACAGCTATCAAATCAAAGTATTCAAAAAACCAATTGTTTCAAGCAGTTCAAAGTTTCCTTCCTAATTCAATGTACAGTTGATGTGGTGCCCTGGAGCAGAGAGCAAATATAGGTCAGACATCCAAACCACTGAACACTTTCCTGAACATCAGGTAATTCAGGTTATCTTTCTTGAAAACAGTTGTTTAGTCTGCTTTGGCTAAAAACTTTGAAACATCCTAATTGGAGTTTCATTCTCAGTCTTAAAATCTGAATACAAAATCTGTTCAGGCATTTGGTACAGCATTCCCTGCGTTCAGAGTCCATTTGTGTTCTCCAGAGTTAAAGAATATTCCCAGCCAAGCCAAGAGCTACAATCGCTGGACCATTTTGGAATGTAGTCCCCGAACAGGTGAAAGGGCATCAGGTTGAAGATGTTATCTTCATCTTTGTACATCATCATCATCTGATCCGGATCTCTGTGCTTTTATTGTCATTTTCTGTAAATGACTTTAAAAAAAAACAATGACGCACAACATGGAAGATACTAACATAATAATTGAAATTAAATAAAAAATAAGATAGAATAGAATAGAATTTTATTGGCCAAGTGTGATTGGACACACAAGGAATTTGTCTTGGTGCATATGCTCTCAGCGTGTACATAAAATAAAATATACATTTGTCAAGAATCACGTGGTACAACACTTAATGATTGTCATAGGGGTCAAATAAGCAATGAAGAATCAATATTAATAAAAATCTTAGGATATAAGCAACAAGTTACAGTCATACAGTCAACATGGGAGGAAATGGGTGAAAGGAATGATGAGAAAAACTAGTAGAATAGAAGTGCAGATTTAGTAGAAAGTCTGACAGTGTTGAGGGAATTATTTGTTTAGTAGAGTGATGGTGTTCAGAAAAAAACTGTTGTTGTGTCTAGTTGTCTTGGTGTGCAGTGCTCTGTAGTGACGTTTTGAGGGTAGGAGTTGAAACAGTTTGTGTCCAGGATGTGAGGGGTCAGTAAATATTTTCCCCGCTCTCTTTTTGACTCGTGCAGAATACAGGTCCTTAATGGAGGGCAGGTTGGCAGCAATTGTTTTTTCTGCAGTTCTGATTGTCCTCTGAAGTCTGTGTCGGTCCTGTTGGGTTGCAGCACCAAACCAGATAGTTATAGAGGTGCAGATGACAGACTCAATAAATAAAAGATAAATCTCAAGAAGGAGTTTTGTGCCGAAAGCATGTGAGTGCGCACTATTGTTCATGCACGAGTGCCCACACCCATAATTCAATGCCGGTAGAAGTTGAAAATGGCCTGCCCTGTTGACCCAGAGGTCCACTGGAGGCCAGAAATGGCCTGTTTCCCAACTTCTGATGGACCCAGCAGACCCATTCTTCACCCTCCCCAGCCTCCAGAGGCTTCCCTTGAGCCCGGGGAGGCAAAAACACCCTCCAGTCCTGCTAGAGGCCCTCCAGAAGACAATAATACCTTGCCAGAGCCTCAGTGGAAGCCAAAAATCAGCTAGTCAGCTCGCACATGTGCACTGGAGTTGAGCTAGGGCAACGGCTCATGTGCCAGCAAACATGGCTCCGTGTGCCAACTGTGGCCCTCATGCCATAGTTTCACATCACTGCTATAGTCCATATCAACGTATAGATTCAAACAAATTTATCTCTCTCTCTCTCTCTCTCTCTCTCTCTCTCTCTCTCTCTCTCTCTCTATCTATCTATCTATCTATCTATCTATCATCTATCTATCTATTTATTAGATTTGTATGCCGCCCCTCTCTGTAGACTCAGGGCGGCTAACAACAGTAATAAACAGCATGTAACAAATCTAAAGTTTCAAATAATTTAAAAAAAACCTTATTAAAACCAAACATACACACAAACATACCATGCATAAATTGTATAGGCCTAGGGGGAAAAGGGTAGTTCAGTTCCCCCAAGCCTGATGACAGAGGTGAGTTTTGAGGAGCTTACGAAAGGCAAGGAGGGTGGGGGCAATTCTGATCTCCAGGGGGATCTGGTTCCAGAGGGTCGGGGCCTCCACAGAGAAGGCTCTTCCCCTAGGTCCTGCCAAATGACATTGTTTCGTTGATGGGACCTGGAGAAGGCCAACTCTGTGAGACCTAACTGGTCGCTGGGATTCGTGCGGCAGAAGGCGGTCCTGGAGATATTCTGGTCTAATGCCATGAAGGGCTTTATAGGTCATAACCAACACTTTGAATTGTGACCGGAAACTGATTGGCAACCAATGCAGACTGCGGAGTGTTGGTGTAACATGGGCATACCTGGGGGAGCCCATGATTGCTCTCGCAGCTGCATTCTGCACGATCTGAAGTTTCTGAACACTTTTCAAAGGTAGCCCCATGTAGAGAGCATTACAGTAGTCGAGCCTCGAGGTGATGAGGGCATGAGTGACTGTGAGCAGTGACTCCCGGTCCAAATAGGGCCGCAACTGGTGCACCAGGCGAACCTGGGCAAACGCCCCCCTCGCCACAGCTGAAAGATGTTTCTCCAATGTGAGCTGTGGATCAAGAAGGACGCCCAAGTTACAGACCCTCTCTGAGGGGGGGGGTCAATGTTTCCCCCCCCAGGGTAATGGACGGAAAGATGGAATTGTCCTTGGGAGGCAAAACCCACAGCCACTCCGTCTTATCAGGAGTGTCTGCAATTTTATTACCAATAAAATTCCAGACAAACAATTTAAAATGAGAGTAGGGTAAAATACAATAGTTATAGGATAAAATACAATTATTTAATACATAAATATGTAAAATGCAATAAAATTATATCCCTGCTTCACCTTTGCAATCTACCCCAATCAGTCCCACTTAGGCTGATCTCACTCAGACCATTTTAGTCCGAAATTGTGCTGTGTTAAATATCATTTTCATATTCTGGCAACCCATGAGGTATGTTGTTTTAATATGGGCCTCCCACTGGGCCATATGTTTAATATGTGGATCAAGGTACTTATCTCTTGCCCCCTTATACAAACAGCAATCGGATAATATATGAGTCAGAACTTTTACCTCTTCAGCTCCACAGGTACATATGTACTGTACATTCATTGTATGCGATAGAATGCAGTCTCCCAAATCTAACCATTGCATCAAACTGTTTGAATCTGGCTTGAGTTTTCCTCCAGCCCCAAGGAAGAAGTGCTGCAATTTTTTTAAGTTTAATAAAATTAAATATAAAGTAAGGATGTTTATTTTATTTATTTATTTTTTTATTTTATTTACTGGATTTGTATGCCGCCCCTCTCCGCAGACTCGGGGCGGTTAACAACAATGATAAAATCAACATGTAACAATCCAATTTAATAAAACAACTAAAAACCCTTATTATAAAAACCAAACATACACACAAACATACCGTGCATAACTTGTAATGGCCTAGGGGAAGGAATATCTTAACTCCCCCATGCCTGGCGACAAAGGTGGGTCTTGAGTAGTTTGCGAAAGACAAGGAGGGTGGGGGCCATTCTAATTTCTGGGGGGAGTTGATTCCAGAGGGCTGGGGCCGCCACAGAGAAGGCTCTTCCCCTGGGGCCCGCCAAATGACATTGTTTGGTCGACGGGACCCGGAGAAGTCCAACTCTGTGGGACCTTATTGGCCGCTGGGATTCGTGCGGTAGAAGGCGGTTCCGGATGTATTCTGGCCCAATGCCATGTAGGGCTTTAAAGGTCATTACCAACACTTTGAATTGTGACCGGAAACCGATCGGCAGCCAGTGCAGGCCGCAGAGTGTTGCAGAAACCTGGGCAAATCTAGGAAGCCCCACGATGGCTCTCGCGGCCGCATTCTGCACGATCTGAAATTATCAAGTCCAACAAACTAAGACTAAGTACTCTCAAAGTACCAATCGAAAGTAAATAATTCTTGTCCCCGCCCTTTGAAGCTAGGTTCACACAGTGTTGTACCACAAACCAGGATTAACAAGGCATCGTTGCAGTGTTCACACAATAGGCTACATCCAAGGAAAGAAGAATGAAATATGGGTTGATCCAAAGGCCTGGTTCACACAACATGACAAAGCATTTACTGGATTTCAACAATAGTCTGAACATAGCAACCTCATTTTAATCTAGGCAAGTGGGTTTATCAAGTAAGGGGCAATGAGATGCTTTTAATTTTCTTCACAAAAAGCACCGATAATAGTTTTTGTAGGTTAAACCCATTTCTACCATGTTTCCCTGAAAATTAGACCCTGTCTTATATCTTTTTGAACCCCGAAAAAAATTATTGGCCTTTTTGCCATGCACTCGAAAGCCTGATAGGGATTATTATTATTATTATTATTATTATTATTATTATTATTATTATTTAATTAATTCGATTTGTATGCCGCCCCTCTCCAAAGACTCGGAGCAGCTCACAACAATGAAACACAGTACAAATCCAATAGTTAAAAGCAGTTTAAAACCCTTAATATAAAAACAGTCATATATCCCAGACAAAACATGCATAAAACGAAATGGCCCGGGGTTGACGGCAGAGGTGGGTTTTGAGAAGTTTGCGAAAGGCAAGGAGGGTGGGGGCAATCCTGATCTCCGGGGGTAGTTGATTCCAGAGGGTTGGGGCCGCCACAGAGAAGGCTCTTCCCCTGGGTCCCGCCAGACGACATTGTTTCGTCGACGGGACCCGGAGAAGGCCAACTCTGTGGGACCTAATTGATCGCTGGGATTCGTGCGGCAGAAGGCAGCCCCGGAGATATTAGGGGATGTCTTATTTTGAGGAAAACAGGGTATTGATCTTTCTACCGATCTAAAATGCCCAAAAGAATTTTAAGAAAGTGGGGGAAGGGTAAACTAGATTGCACTGTCTTTTCCTTTTTTATCTATCTATTAATATTGCTTCTTCATTGCTTATTTGACCCCATGACAATCATTAAGTGTTGTACCACATGATTCTTGACAAATGTATATTTTATTTTATGTACACTGAGAGCATATGCACCAAGACAAATTCCTTGTGTGTCCAATCACATTTGGCCAATAAAAATTCTATTCTATTCTATTCTATTCTATTCAAAAACTTGTCTAGGCAAAAAGGGAGATTTGAAAACACTATATTCTGCATTCTAAGCAGAAATTAGATTTGCTTCCCCCTTTTCCTTAAAAAAAAAGAGAGACTTGTCTACAATTGTGTTGATTTCCATTTCCTCACAATGCAGATAATTAATGTCTTACTTCTCCAACAAGCTGAATTTCTTGCAAGAATATTGCCATCCAATTTTTTTTTTGAGGGCAATGGGCATTCTTGACAGGAAATGAAAATGTAGTTGAATTTTGAAGGTAACTCATAGTTTAGGTGGAACAAAATAATAATTACTGCAGCAATCAGTAAACTGCAAAACTAATAAGTAGGATGGGTTGCTTCTAATCCCCAACTCTGCTGTCAAAGTTTCACTGGAAATTATCATTGGAATTTGGAATCAGTGGAGGAAATACAAATTACAGGGATCTATTTCCCTTCCTGCTCCATCTTTTGGAGAAATGTCCTTTTAAGGAAGCTACTTTTGAAGCAGTTAAATTTGTAATTATCATTGGAAGGTGAATTTTAAAACAATTTTAAAACCTGTCAATGACTACTTCAGCTTCAACCGCAATAACACAAGAGCACGCAACAGATTCAAACTTAATACGAACCGCTCCAAACTTGACTGTAAAAACTATGATTTCAACAATCGAGTTATCGAAGCGTGGAACTCATTACCAGACTCAATTGTGTCAACCCCTAAACCCTAACATTTCTCCCTTAGACTCTCCACGATTGACCTCTCCAGGTTCCTAAGAGGCCAATAAGGGGCGTACATAAGTGCACTGGTGTGCCTTTCGTCCCCTGTCCAATTGTCTTCCCTTTCTTTCTCCTATCTTATATATTCTCTTCCTTTCTTATATCCTCTCCTCTAAGTTCACTTTCACCCTCATTTATATTATCACATGTCTATTTTTCTTCCTATGTATTTGTGTATTGGACAAATGAATAAAAAAAAATTTCTCTGTTCTGTAGTTAGCCTGTCTCTCCCATCTACCCACCCAAAAGCACCAGGACTGGGAAGTTTTCTCAAACAAAAAGGGATCCTTAACATTTCAGATAGAACCCGCCCTGCCTTGTATGAGAAAATAACATATTCTAAATTTATAGGAAACCAAAGTTCCTGTTTCAGCATATTCTGAGCCTTCAGCATGTATTTTGGGAATCTACAAGGCTGCATTTAAAGAAATATGTACTGGAGAAGTTTAGATCTCCCAGTTTTCTACTTTTTCTGGTCATGGTGGCTAGAGAATTTTGGGTCCCAAGATGATGATGATGATGATCATTATTGTTTGTTTGTTTATTTGTTTATTTGTTTGTTTGTTTGTTTGTTTGTTTATTTGTTTATTTGTTTATTTGTTTATTTGTTTATTTGTTTATTTGTTTATTTGTTTATTCGTTTATTCGTTTATTTGTTTATTCGTTTATTCGTTTATTCGTTTATTCGTTTATTCATTTATTCGTTTATTCGTTTATTCGTTTATTCATTTATCCGTCCGTCCGTCCATTTATTTGTTTATTTGTTTATTTGTTTATTTGTTTATTTGTTTATTTGTTTATTTGTTTATTTGTTTATTTGTTTATTTGTTTATTTGTTTATTTGTTTATTTGTTTATTTGTTTATTTGTTTATTTGTTTATTTGTTTATTTGTTTATTTGTTTATTTGTTTATTTGTTTATTTGTTTATTTGTTTATTTGTTTATTTGTTTATTTGTTTATTTGTTTATTTGTTTATTTGTTTATTTGTTTATTTGTTTATTTGTTTATTTGTTTATTTGTTTATTTGTTTATTTGTTTATTTGTTTATTTGTTTATTTGTTTATTTGTTTATTTGTTTATTTGTTTATTTGTTTATTTGTTTATTTGTTTATTTGTTTATTTGTTTATTTGTTTATTTGTTTATTTGTTTATTTGTTTATTTGTTTATTTGTTTATTTGTTTATTTGTTTATTTGTTTATTTGTTTATTTGTTTATTTGTTTATTTGTTTATTTGTTTATTTGTTTATTTGTTTATTTGTTTATTTGTTTATTTGTTTATTTGTTTATTTGTTTATTTGTTTATTTGTTTATTTGTTTATTTGTTTATTTGTTTATTTGTTTATTTGTTTATTTGTTTATTTGTTTATTTGTTTATTTGTTTATTTGTTTATTTGTTTATTTGTTTATTTGTTTATTTGTTTATTTGTTTATTTGTTTATTTGTTTATTTGTTTATTTGTTTATTTGTTTATTTGTTTATTTGTTTATTTGTTTATTTGTTTATTTGTTTATTTGTTTATTTGTTTATTTGTTTATTTGTTTATTTGTTTATTTGTTTATTTGTTTATTTGTTTATTTGTTTATTTGTTTATTTGTTTATTTGTTTATTTGTTTATTTGTTTATTTGTTTATTTGTTCGTTCATTCGTTCATCCGCTCATTCATTTATTTGTTTATTCATTTATTCGTTCATTCATTTATTCGTTCATTCGTTTATTCGTTCATTCGTTCATTTATTAGATTTGTATGCCATCCCTCTCTGGAGACTCGGAGCGGCTGGATGTCTGGAAGGCTTCAGAAGAATCTTTAGATTCTTAGACATTATTCTATCTTAATGTTGCTCAAAACTGGGCAACTTTAAGATGTGTGGACTTCAGCTTCCAGAATTCCAGCATGGCTGGCTGTGGAATTCTGGGAGTTAAAGTCCACATATCCTAAAGTTGTCAAGGCTGAGAAACACTGTTCTAACTGCTCATTTGCCATGAAGTTACACGGGTTCCATACCATCATCCCAGGATGCCTGATGTCCATCAGTAGAAAATGATGCATTGATGAATGGAGGTTGTAAGTCTTTCAGAATTAGGTTCTCAGTAGGCTTTGAAAAAAATGATGTCCTTTTTGAGGAGCTGGCAGATATGTATGAGAAAGTGAAAGAAGCAGGTGGATGAGATAATAATATAGGAACTTCATAACACTGATAATTTTGAAGTAACATTCTGTTACAAATTCTAACTGGAGTTTGTCTGGAACAGGGTTGATATCAAAATTAGACAAGAGGGACTATTGATGGTTCAACATTTCGGTCTTCAAAATAAGAAGTATCAAAGTAATTATTAATCCATACGTAGTAACATTCACAAAATAATTATGTTTTTTGAACACCCAATGTTTTTGAGATAGATCAGAAGATTGGAGTTCTGTTGATTCAATCTGGGCTACAGTAAATGAATCTTGAAAAGCCAGGCAAAAAATTATTCCTATCCTTATGCTCAAAATAATTAAGGCAGAGCTAAGCTGTGTTTCTCTCTAATGTTTTCTTTCTGCCCTATTCCTATTTTTTTCAATTGCTATTGCTTAGTTTCTCCAAGGTCATCTTCTAAGCAAGACTAAACATCTTAAAAGTGGTTATTTTTTTGCAGCTGCTGTTTCCTTCGTCACCCTGCTTCTCCTACCATGTGGTCTCCACTCTATTGTATCTCTGCACCTTCTGTTTCAACTCCAGGTAGCTTGCGTTTGCTTCAGCTCCTCCAGTTTATCCAGCCTATTGAAATGTCATAGTGGATCTGGCTTAATGGGGAACTCAGACTAGCTTTACTTCTGAGTGCATTCTAACAGGGTTTCTGGCTGAAGAAGTGGTTGCTTCTAGGGTTGTAGAAGTGTAAAGGTCTGATTGAGGAGCCTGTCAATTCTCTAGGATCACTGACTTTTCCTAAGGAAAAATATATTGATGGATTTGCATGAACTATGCCAAAGCAACTATCATAGATAACACCTCTGATCTGGAATGAGTTGAAACAAGTGTAGAGCTTTGGGACAGATGTATAGACTGGCGAGATATTTAGACTGGGCAGGTATTTAGACTGGTCAAATATTTAGGTTGGATTTGTCATTTTTATTCACCAATCAAATCTTTCACAAAGATTTCGAAAAAGACAGATGTTGTTTGATGGTGTTAAAGATATCACTGCGGGATGTAAGCTGTTCCAAACAGAGCTGCTTTCTGCAGTTGACTGATGGTGATTTTGTCAACACCAGCAGAGTTGTTGTTGTTGTTGTTGTTGTTGTTGTTGTTGTTGTTATTATTATTATTATTATTATTATTATTATTATTATTATTTATTAGAGACTCGGAGCGGCTCACAACACAAAACACAGCACAAATCCAACAATAAAAAGAAATTTAAAACCCTCAGTATGTAAAACTGAAACAGCCTGGGGGAATCAATTTCCCCATGCCTGATGGCAGAGGTGGGTTTTTTGAGGAGTTTGCGAAAGGCAAGGAGGGTGGGAGCAATCCTAATCTCCGGGGGGAATTGATTCCAGAGGGTCGGGGCCGCCACAGAGAAGGCTTTTCCCCTGGGTCCCGCTGGATGACATTGTTTCATTGATGGGACCCAGAGAAGGCCAACTCTGTGGGACCTAACCGGTTGCTGGGACTTGTGCGTCAGAAGGCGGTCTCGGAGATATTCTGATATTATTATTATTTTTTCCCAATCTTTTTATTGTTTTATAGATACATATATCACAATTTGTTTATACAGTTTACAGGTCTTATCCAACTTTTTTACCGGTTACAGTTGTTATATAGATAATATTAACTTGATACTATGCAATGCATAACAGAGTAAGAACATTCAAATGGTATTTTCATTTTTTTTTAAGTTTGTACTATTTTGTATAAGATTATACAAATTTTTTCCTTTGAATCCATTCGTGCCAATTGCTCCACATGCTTTTAGATTAATTGATTCTGTTTCCCTTAAGTAGGTTTGTCATCTCGTCCATTTCTGCACATGTGTATATCTTGTCTATTATTAAATTTACATTGGGAGTCTGTTTGTTCTTCCATGTTTGCGCTATTGCAATTCTTGTGGCTGTGTTTATGTGGGTCAATAAAAAAAGGGTTTGTTTGGAGTATGGTCTTTTCCAAATTCCGAGGAGCATGCCCTCCGGTGAGTACTCTATTTCCTCCTTCGTAATTTCCTTTAACCATTTGTAAATTGTTTCCCAAATTTTTTGAATTTTAGAGCATGACCACCACATATGGAAGAAAGTTCCTTTTTCTTTATTGCATTTCCAGCATATGTTTTGTAGTGCTGGGTAAATTTTGGCAAGTCTTGCCGGTGGTAAATACCACCTGTAAAATAGTTTATAATAATTTTCTTTATAAGCTGATGATAGGGTGATTTTAGTTATTGTATTCCATGTTTTTTCCCATTCTGCTATATGGATTTCCCTTTGTATATTTTTCTCCCAGGCTACCATTGGATTTTTAATCATCTCTTTTTCTTTCTCCTGTTCTAGTAGAATCTGATATTATTATTATCATTGGTAATTTCAGTGAAAAGGCTTAATCTTCCAGTGGAATGATTTGGCTGATTTTATATACACACATACAGTGGTACATCTACCTAAGAACGCCTCTACTTACAAACTTTTCTAGATAAGAACCGGATGTTCAAGATTTTTTTGCCTCTTCTCAAGAACCAGTTTCTACTTACAAACCCAAGCCTCCAAAAACTGTAACTAGAAAAGGCAGGGAGAAGCCTCCATGGGGCCTCTCTAGGAATCTCCTGGGAGGAAACAGGACCAGAAAAGGCAGGGAGAAGCCTCTGTGGGGCCTCTCTAGGAATCTCCCTCCACCCTCCCTGTGGTATCCCCAATCACATACATTATTTGCTTTTACATTGATTCCTATGGGAAAAATTGCTTCTTCTAACAAACTTTTCTACTTAAGAACCTGGTCACAGAACGAATTAAGTTTGTAAGTGTTGTGGTTCAGTCTGGGACCCCTCCGGGAATGGCTGACCTTCTGTCGGTTTCCAGCTCAGAGGGAGAGGCTGAGGAACAGGAGGTGCAGACTGACGAGGAAGAGGAATCCCAGGCTGAAGAAGAAGGACAGCCAGAGTCCCACCAGGGGGAGCTCTCCCCAGCAAGCAGCCTGGATTCCTTAGGGGAAAATGCTCAAGACATCATAGATATGCGACAAAGGAGAGCTAATCAGAGACGGACTCAATTGGCTAAGTATTTCCAGCATTAGAGGTCACAGCTGGGTTTGGGTGTGGTGCTCTTGGGAAAGGATAAAAGGCGGACCCACCCTTCCTGGCTTGTGGAGTTTTATCTTGGAGATTCGTGAGACCTGTCTGTGAACTTTGGTAGCTTACAATCCTGGTTTGTGCCTTGGACTATTGAAACCTTGGGGGGGGGGGGGGGTGCCAGCAAGAAGCTTGTGGTATTGACTGGACATCAGGACCCTGCTGTAACGTATTATAGCCTGTCTGTTGTGAAGACAGGTTTTCCTTTGTGCTTCTTTTTTCCAGCTATAAAATACTTTTGGCTTTTACCAGAGTGTCTGGCTGTTTTTTCAGTTGGTGTTGAGGTCTGGGAAAACCCAGACAGAACAGTAAGAAGAGGTACCACTGTATATACTTACACATATATACTCACAGATACATACTCACCCACGAACCAATATGCAATTGAAAACTGCACTTTTTGAACACTGGGCCCAGCCATCTTGTAGAAGCCATTGAATGGCTTAAAAATAGCTGCATTGTTTACTCCCCACTATTGTGATTCGTTCTGGCCCAGCTCCTGCCCCAAGGACTGTGGATGTGGGGGAGACATCCGCGTGCTGCAGGCCTGTTTTGCCCCCCCGGTAGAATCTGATGATGAAGGCTCCTCTGACCAAGAAGACATGAGTGACAGGGAGGAGGAGAGTGTGGCAGACAGCTCAGAAGGAGATCAATTATCTAGCAACTCCTTGGATTCAGAACAAGAGTTAATGATACAGCCACATATGCGGAGAGCGATGCATAGGCAGCAACAACTGAGAGATTATTATCAAAGAAAATGGGGCCACCTGTGGTTGGGTGGGGCTGTGGTAATTAGTGAGGCTGCTATAAAGAGCAGCCTGTGGGTTTGGCCATTGTGGAGGATTATCTGATCATTGTGTTTCGTGCCTGCTTTGCTGACTTTGACATTTTGTGTGCTGATTTTTCCCCGCTTTGAAACTAAACCAGAGCAAAGTGTGTTTCACTTTGTGAAAGAAGGACTGTGAATTGCCTCACAGCTGCAAGCTAAGTATCTCAGAACTGATAAGGGACTTGTACCAATTACCAGTTTGTTTCGAGACAAGTGGTCTTTGCTCTACAAAAAGAGGGCTTAGTTTAAGTAAATTTTCATTATAAAGAACATTGTTTTGAATTTTCAAACGTGTGTGTGTGTCTGAAATTTGTACCTGTGAATTTTCGGGAGGAGTCTACCAGAGAGCCCGACAGAACACCCACTACCCCTTATTCCATAAAGTAGAAAATGTTGGGATCTTTCTGAAAGCCTTCAGTAAGGAAGGCTCTATAGTATGTTAATGGTTTGTCATATATATATATCTTGATAATCATTGGACGTTTGCCAAGTGATTCTCTTGAATGAATTGAGCCTCTGAATGGCTTCCAGAAGGATAAACATAGCTAAAAATTGATTGGAAGCTGGTGGAATGGACGTCTCTTTTTCAGCATAACCCAATCCATTAGCATTGCTAAATCATTTTGTCTGGCGATTTGGAAACAGGATACTGTATGTTTTAAGAGAGAAACAAAAACAACTTTGCATGAGCTGCTAAGAATGATGTGAGGGATTGGAGACTACTTTTTTATTTATTTTGTCCAATGCACAATGAGGGTTTTAGTGGGTATATATAGTTAAATACATGATGAAGGTTATAGAGGAGATACTCATAGTAAAATATATCTAAGAAATAATAGAAAAGAAGGTATAGTAATAGAACATATCAATGAAAGAATAGAAGAAGAGATATAGGAATAGAAGAAAGGTATAGGAGATATAGAAGAGCAATAGGACAGGGGACGGAAGGCACTCTAGTGCACTTGTACTTGCCCCTTACTGACCTCTTAGGAATCTGGAAAGGTCAACCGTAGATAATCTAAGGGTAAAGTGTTGGGGGTTTGGGGATGACACTATGGAGTCCGGTAATGAGTTCCACGCTTCGACAACTTGGTTACTGAAGTTATATTTTTTACAGTCAAGTTTGGAGCGGTTAATATTAAGTTTAAACCTGTTGTGTGCTCTTGTGTTGTTGTGGTTGAAGCTGAAGTGGTCTCCGACAGGTGACTAACTCAGATAAATTAATTTGGGGGAAGGAGGAGAAGAGAAACAATGGAGGAAGCAGAAGGCTTATTCCTAGGAGGCCTATTATTTCAGAAGACAAACGAGTTTGCTTAAAAAAAATATCTAAATATAGGAACATTCCACTCACCTACTGGCAAAATCTAGTTTCAGAAATGGAGCCAGATTGTGAAAAAGAAAAATGTCTCGAGAGAATTATAAGCAGTGAATCATTCCCCTGGGAGATGCAGGCAAGTCAGAACTAACTCTGATTTTCCTTGAACTATGTTAGTGGCTATATTTATGGTTTTTAATTTGGCTTTTCAGACAATGCTGCTAATGGTTGAGACAGTATGTGTAGTTCTCCTGGCATTAATTTCTCATTTGTATGCTAATGATAGCTTAATCAGACCTCTGATAGCTGCACCAAAAAAGGGAGGGATTGAAGGAAACAATATCAATTAAATCTTAATAAATGATATCTTAATCAGGACTTAAGGGAGTTACAATTAAGATTGCACCATCTATTTTTAGTCAGACAATTGACAATTGGGCTGTTTCCTAGCAACAGGAAAAACTATTGGGATGTGTGGGTGTAGCGTACTGGGCTCATAAACCCTTCATAATGTTTAAGTCTAGTCTATTAAATTAACCCTATATCTCATATATCTTCTCTTCTATCTCTTCTATCCATCATATCTCTTCTATCTCTTCTATCTCTTATATTTTCTGCTATTCTCTCTAGTTATATTTTACTCCTATATTTCTCTTCTATACTCTCTTTGATATATCGTATATATCCTCTATAACCTTCATTGTGTATTATTGTGTACTGAACAAAACAAACAAATAAATAAATAAAAATTAAAAAAACCCTCCAATTTGGATTTGCATAATGTGTCAGGTCACAAAATCATGTTTACAAATTGTATTAGCTGGCTCATAAACTAACTATGTTATGTGTCAATGTGTTGTGTGAATCCATTGTGTGTATAATTTTTTTCTGATGCATTGCCTATGAAATCCTGGAATCATGATGAATAGTGAAGGGTTTAAGTCTAGAGCATAATATATTGCCCATATGGCATCAACTGTGTTTGAGCAGAATGGTAGCTTACTAGTTATTTGTAATTATTGATTCATATTTTTATATTTGAATCTACCTAAGCAAAGATCTTACTGTAAAATCCTAGAAAGCCTAGAACTAGGATGCCTTAAACAAGATCTAAGTATTGCCCACAAGATCATATGCTGCAACGTCCTGCCTGTCGGCGACTACTTCAGCTTCAACCACAACAACAGAAGAGCACACAACAGATTTAAACTTAACATTAACCGCTCCAAACCTGACTGTAAAAAATATGACTTCAGTAACCGAGTTGTCAAAGCATAGAACTCATTACTGACTCCTTAGTGTCATCCCCAAACCCCCAACACTTTACTCTTGGATTATCCATGGTGGACCTATCTAGATTTCTAATAGGTCAGTAAGGGGCGAGTACAAGTGCACTAGAGTGCCTTCTGTCCCCTGTCCTATTGCTCTCCTATATCTCCTATACCTTTCTTCTATTCCTATATCTCTTCTTCTATTCTTTCATTGATATGTTCTATTACTATACCTTCTTTTCTATTCTTTCATAGATATATTTTACTATGAGTATCTCCTCTATAACCTTCATCATGTATTTTACTATGTGTATACCCACTAAACCCCTCATTGTGTATTGGACAAAATCAATCAATCAATAAAATCAACATGACCCAGGTCGCCAGAAAGGCTCAACAGAGACTCCACTTCTTCAGAGTCTTGCAAAAAAAAATTCCTGTTCTGTCTGGGTCACTCCGGAAGCCAATACCAACCCAAAAAGAGAAGCCAAACACACCGGTAAAAGGCAAAGGCAGTTTATAAAATTCAAGAAAAACACAGGTAACAGAAAATGTCCTTACAAACAGGAAAATGCTGTATCTTCAGAAATATCCACGAAGGCAAAAGTCCATGCAGCAATACAGGATTCTTGCTGCCAAGCCGAGGCTGTAGATAGCAGACCTACACCTCCCACGGGTCTTCCAAACTGCTGGGCCACAAGCCAGGAACAGAGACGCCGAGAACAAAGCAGGACACCGTAGCTCCAATTGATAACACTCCACATGGCTTCAAGGGCTTGCCTGCCTTTTAAGCCCTGCTGATGAGGACCACACCCAAACCCAGCTGTTTCTAATTCAATGGTGATAATATTTCTTTAACTGCTCCTTTCTTTGCTCTGAACGTCTCTGTCGCATGTCGATGACAGCTTGTGCATCATCCCCTAATGATTCAAGCTACTGGCTGGTGAGAGCCCCCCCCCCCCGGGACTCTCATGCTGTTCATCCTCATCCCATTCCTGGCTGTCCCCTCCCCCGTCCGACTGCTCAGCCCACTCCTCTTCGCTGTCATCCTCCTCCGGGCATGGAGCCAGCAGAGACACAGCTGGTCCCTGAGCAGCCTCAGGCTGAACCACAACACCCCCCCAAAATAGAACAACAACTGATTACCTCTTTTTACCAGTCCACAATAGAAACCATCCTCACTCATTGCATTATGGTGCAGTATGCTGGCTTGACAGCCGCAGATAGAAAGACATTACAGAGGGTGGTGAGTACAGCACAAAATATGGTGGGTTCAGGCCCTCTGAAGGCCAGAAACAGCCCATTTCCAAACTTTTGGTGGGCTTAGTAGGTTCATTTTTCACCCTCCCCAGGCTCCAGATGCTTCCCTGGAGCCTGGGGAGGGCAAAAACGCCCTCCCCCATCTCCCTGGAGGCCCTCTGGAGGCTGAAAATGCCCTCCCAGAGCCTCCGTATGAGCCAAAAATTAGCTGGCCAGTGCACACGTGTGCTGGAGCTGAGCTAGGGCAACGGCTCATGTGCCAGCAGATATGGCTCCGCATGCCACCTGTGGCACCCCTGCCATTGGTTTGCCTTCACTGCACTAGGGATTTCATGTCTTTCACTGAATTGTAGATGGGCTACAAGAATGGTGGAAGGTCTTAAGCATAAAACGTATCAGGAAAGACTGAATGAACTCAATCTGTATAGTCTGGAGGACAGAAGGAAAAGGGGGGGGACATGATCGAAACATTTAAATATATTAAAGGGTTAAATAAGGTTCAGGAGGAAAGTGTTTTTAATAGAAAAGTGAAAACAAGAACAAGGGGACACAATCTGAAGTTAGTTGGGGGAAAGATCAAAAGCAACATGAGAAATATTATTTTACTGAAAGAGTAGTAGATCCTTGGAACAAACTTCCAGCAGGCGTGATTGGTAAATCCACAGTAACTGAATGTAAACATGCCTGGGATAAACATATATCCATCGTAAGATAAAATACAGAAAATAGTATAAGGGCAGACTAGATGGACCATGAGGTCTTTTTCTGCCGTCAGACTTCTATGTTTCTATGTATTGGGTTGGGTGTGTGCACAAAAGGCGGCTCAACCAATCTCACTGTACACAGTTTGTACTCTGACAATAAAGGTTTGAATCTTTTAAGCTATCTAGATAGCAAAACAAGGTGCATATTGCAAACATGCCAATTCTTAATGATACAACGGCCAATGTTTGGGTCCAGGAATGATGCTGTTTCCCCAGTATTGAGCCTGGCTCCTACTATCTATGTGGATATGTCGATGTGTTTTCTTAGCAGCAATAGGAAAACAATTGGCCATTGCTTTTATCTGGGATTTTTTTTCATCGCAGCCCTAGAATTTCCTAGTAATCTCTCATCCTTCCAAGTACTAAACAATTCCTATCTAGCTTAGTTGGTTTGAAGTGAACACCTGGTGATATGTCCATATTTATTGCTGGATAACAAAGCAGAAGTGAATTGTTATCTTCCAGGATACATTTTTGTAAAATGTCTGTAGGGAGCTGTGGAGGTGACCTTGGAGAAACCGTGCAGAAGCTGTTAAGACAAAAACAGATGTAGAGACAGGGGGGAAGGAAATTATTAGAAAGAAACTTTCTCTTCTTGATTCTCAGGAACATAAGAGGGAAGGAAACATAGGCAGAGTTGCAAGACTGCGACTATAGTATGTCTCAGTTAAATAGGAAGAACTGTCTCACCCTGTGTGATCAGCCTATTCCACTTGCTCTGGCAGAAGAGTCATGCCCCAGATCCTTTTGGCCAAGGAACTATAGTTGGTGGGGTCTGTTAGAAGAGCCTTTTTTATTTATTTATTTATTTATTTATTTATTTGTTTGTTTGTTTGTTTGTTTATTCATCATTCATTTAATTTATTTGTCATACAAATATTAGTATTCTATTGTAGTATGTTTAACATAAGTATAAAGTAGAGATAGAAAAGATAAAAAGACATTAGGATCGGAATGGTAGGCACAAAGGTGCCCTTATGCACACCCCTTACAGACCTCTTAGAAATGGGGAGAGGTCTATTGTAGATAATGTAAGGTTGAAGATTTTGGGATTGGGGGAAGAAACAACAGAATCCGGTAATTAAGTCCAGGCGTTGACCACTCTACTGCTGAAATCGTATTTTCTGCAGTCTGGTTTGGAGCGATTTACATTTAGTTTGTATCTATTGTATGCTCTTGTGTTGTTGTTGTTAAAGGTGAAGTAGTTGCTAACAGGGAGTACATTGTGATGTATGATTTCATGAACAACAGTTAAATCAGTTTGGAGCAGCGTAGCTGTAAACATAGTAATTGAAATCTGGAGGAGTAAGGTAATTTGTTGTATGAGGAAGAGTGGAGAACTCTTCTTGTGAAGTATGGTGGCTCCCACCCTTTGGAATATCCTGGAAGGTAAAAATGGATAACATTGCCCATCAAATTGCTCTATCGAATTGAGATTGAAGCATGCATTTTTGTTCACTTCTAAAGTTTACTTTTCAACATTCTTTTAAATTTTAGATAACATGCTTCAGTTTGTTGCATGCTAAATCCAGATGCACATTGACAGGTTTGTAGAGGTGGATAATCCATTCAACAGCTTCAGTTAAAGGGATTTGGAATCTCTCCACCCACCCAATGAGGTGAGATCCACTCCGATCCTCTTGGCTTTCCAATAGATCCTGAAAACGTGTCTTTGCCAACTAGCCTGGGCCTTGATGGGCCCTTTCCCGGGGTGGAATGCTCGTGGTTCATAGGGGTTTGGGAGAACCTCTAGTTAAAATTCTGTGCAGTTCGGAGAACCCCCAAATCCCACTCCTGTCTTCCATTTTGGAGGTGGCTAGTAGGCTGGCATAAGATCTCACCTAGACTCCATCTACTATTGGTTTTTTATCCATTTTAATATTTATTTAAATGTTTTAGCTTTTAAAGACCAATGTTTTAATCCTTCAATGTTTTAACAACTTTAATCCTAAAGGGCCATGCAGCCTATATGATGAGAAACCTAGGAAGAAGCATTTCCAATCCTCCAGAGACGCAAAAGTTTTATAAACTAATTATAAATGAGAGCCAGAAATTTCAAGGTTCTGTATTTATCAAGACTAGCACTAGAAGTACTTGAAGTCCAAAATACTTCTTGTTATCAACTGTTCAGACTTTTCCTTCCTCCCGATAATTGTGTTTTCCTTCTCCCTGTTGTTTCTTGAAAATAATAATAATAATAATAATAATAATAATAACAACAACAACAACAACAACAATAATAATAATAGAGCCGGGGTGGCACAGCAGGTAGAGTGCTGTACTGCAGGCCACTGAAGCTGACTGTAGATCTGAAGGTCAGCGGTTCAAATCTCATCACCGGCTCAAGGTTGACTCAGCCGTCCATCCTTTCGAGGTGGGTAAAATGAGGACCCGGATTGTGGGGGCAATAGGCTGGCTCTGTTAAAAAGTGCTGTTGCTAACATGTTGTAAGCCGCCCTGAGTCTAAGGAGAAGGACGGCACAAAAATCAATCAAACAAACAAACAAACAAACAAACAAACAAATAAATAAATAATAATGAAAAACAACAAGAAAAACCTAGCCGATATCATGATCTTTAAAATTGAACTACAGTGATCCCTCGATTTTCGCGATCTCGTTCTTCGCGAAACGCTATATCGCGATTTTTCCCACCCGATGACGTCACTCTCTTCCTTCCTTTCTCATCTTTCTTTCTCTCTCTCTTTCTCTATCTTGCTTCTTCCTCTTTCACACTCTCTTCCTCCCTCTCTCATCTCTTTCTTTCCTTCTCTCTCTTTCTCTATCTCTCCCCCTCTTGCTGGCGGGCAGCGGGCGGCGGGCGAGCAGCGGGCGGCGGGCAGGCGGGCGGGCGAGCGGGGGCATCAGCGAGGAAGACCCAGGGAAGGTTCCTTCAGCCGCCCAGCAGCTGATCTGCTCGGCAGCGCGGCAGCAGCGAGGAGCCGAATCGGGGTTTCCCCTTTGCGTGGGTGGCGGGGAAACCCCGATCTTTGTCTGCTCACTGCTGCTGCGCTGCCGAGCAGATCAGCTGCTGGGTGGCCAAAGGAACCTTCCCTGGGTCTTCCCCGCCGCCCACGCAAACTCCACCATCTGCGCATGCACGGCCATGAAAAAAAAAGGGCGCGCATGCGCAGATGGTGTTTTTACTTCCGCAACCCTACGTCGCGATAATCGAGGGATCACTGTATATTGGATTTATATTGGATTATATTGGATTTATAAGCCGCCCCGAGTTTTCGGAGAGGGGCGGCATATAAATAAATAAATATATAAATAAACAAACAAACAAACAAACAAATAATAAATAAACAAACAAACAAACAAATAAACAAACAAGCAAACAAGCAAACAAATAAATAAATAAATAAATAATGGTTGAATTGATGAAAAACAACAAGAAAAAGCTAGCCGATATCATGATCTTTAAAATCGAACTATAATGACTCTGGCATAAACTAGTACAGGTAGTCCCAGTAGTAATTGGCACACTGGGTGCTGTGCCAAAAGACGTCAGCCAGCATTTGAAAACAATAAACATTGACAAAATCACAATCTGTCAATTGCAAAAGGCCACCGTATGTGGATCTGCGTGCATCATATGAAAATGCATCATACAGTCCTAGACACTTGGGAAGTTTTTGACTTGTGATATTGTGATACGAAATCTCGTTTGCTCTGTATTACTGTTCTTTGTGAATGATGATGATGATGATGATGATGATGATGGTTTATTTGAGATAATTGGTGCATTCCACATATTTTTAACTAGATATTATAAGTACAGTGATCCCCCGATTATCGCGAGGGTTCCGTTCCAAGACCCCTCGCGATAATCGATATTTCGGGATGTAGTGGTGCGGAAGTAAAAACACCATCTGTGCATGCGCGCCCCTTTTTCCATGGCCGCACATGCGCAGATGGTGGAGTTTGCGTGTGGGCGGCGGGGAAGACCGCCCAACAGCTGATCTGCTCCGCAGCGCGGCAGCAGCGAGGAGCCGAAGATGGGGTTTCCCCGTTGCCCAGGCAACGGGGAAACCCCATCTTCGGCTCCTCGCTGCTGCCGCGCTGTGGAGCAGATCAGCTGTTGGGCGGCCGAGGCAAAGGGGAAACCCCAAGATCGCTTGCCGCTTGCCGCTTGCCTGTCACCCGCTTGCCTGGCCGCTCGCTTGCCACTTGCCGCTTGCCCATTCGCCCGCCCGCCCGGCTGCTCGCTTGCCGCTTGCCGCTTGCCCGTTCGCCCGCCCACCCGGCTGCTCGCTTGCCACTTGCCCGTTCGCCCGCCCACCCGGCTGCTCGCTTGCCGCTTGCCGCTTGCCCGTTCGCCCGCCCGCCCGGCTGCTCGCTTGCCGCTTGCCGCTTGCCTGTTCGCCCGCCCGCCCGGCTGCTCGCTTGCCGCTTGCCGCTTGCCCGTTCGCCCGCCCGCCCGGCTGCTCGCTTGCCGCTTGCCGCTTGCCCGTTCGCCCGCCCGCCCGGCTGCTCGCTTGCCGCTTGCTGCTTGCCCATTCGCCCGCCCGCCCGGCTGCTCACTTGCCGCTCGAGAGCAAGAGGGGGAGAGATAGAGAAAGAGAGAGAAGGAAAGAAAGAGATGAGAGAGGGAGGAAGAGAGTGTGAGAGAGGAAGAAGCAAGATAGAGAAAGAGAGAGAGAAAGAAAGATGAGAAAGGAAGGGAGTGACGTCATCGGGTGGAAAAATCGTGATATAGCGATTAGCAATGATCGAGATCGCGAAACTCGGGGGATCTCTGTAGTCTGATAACATGTTCTTGTTCTAAATAGGAAACAGAGCTATGCATTCTTCTTTTGTCGGCCTAAAAACAGAAACAAGATAGTGATTTCAGAATACCTTCAACACCACAGGATCAATGAAAACTGGCAGCTAGCCTCCTTTCCCCCCTCTCTCTTTGCTGTTAGGGTGGAATTTCAATAAACAGCCTCAGGTCAGCTGCAAAGAGTTACCAACCATGTCCAGGGAGATCTAAGATTCATTATGAATTTGACTTGGAATAATGACATTTTCCTGAAATATGAAACAGTATCTCTTTTTAATCAAACAAATCCTATATTCTCTGCAAGGCCCAGTAACTAAATTCTCTGGTGTCCAAAAAAATAAGATTTCCGATCACAGACTTCACTTCGCAGTCAAGTATTTTGATTTTCAACTTAGAAGATGCGTGATTTGACTTCTCTGTAAAAGAAGCTTCCCACATTTCCCCCTTTTAAAATAAGTGCATGTTTTAAAGTTGTGGGATCTGCCTGCTAGAACCACAAAACAAAATCCGTTATTCTGCCAGACTTGAAATTCTTCAATTAGACAACTTATAAGTCCGTTGTCTTCGTTCCGACTTAACTACAGTTTATAAAATCATATACCAAAATGTCCTTCCTGTTAGCAACTACTTCACCTTCAACCGCAACAACACATGAGGACGTAAATGTCAACAAACAAGACTGCAAAAAATACAACTTCAGCAATAGAGTGATCAACATTTGGAATGCACTACCTGACTCTTGTGGTTTCTACTCCTAACCCCAAAACCTTTAACCTTAAATTATCTACAATTGACTATCCCCCTGTCTAAGAAATCTGTAGGGGGCGTGCATAAGTGCACCACTGTGCCTACCATCCCTGTCCTACTGTTCTATTGTCTTCTATCATTACTTTTAATCATTACTTTTCTAATATTTTATTTATACAAATTACCATACTATAACTGTTTGACAAACAAACAAACCAGTTCAGTTTGTACTTTGAATAGGGGAAGAAAATACCCATTCAGTTGAAGAATTTGTTCTTTTTCAATCCCAGTGGTATGAGCAAGACACCAACCCTAACTCTTTCTCTATTGTTGGAAAAATGTCTAATTGCTAAATGAAGTTTTTTTTTTCAAGCAGGTTTTGAACTTATTTGGATCAGATTCTCTGGAAACAGAACAGTGCATCTAATTTGGCAGAAGAAAGGCAACTCAAAGAAAACCAGGAGCAATCAACATAAGATAATTTATTTATTTTTATTTATTTATTTTGTCCAATACACAATGAAGGTTTAGTGGGTATACAGTATATCTATATACACATAGTAAAATACATGATGAAGGTTATAGAGGAGATACTCATAGTAAAATATATCTAAGAAATAATAGAAAAGAAGATATAGTAATAGAACATATCAATGAAAGAATAGAAGAAGAGAAATAGGAATAGAAGAAAGGTATAGGATATATAGGAGAGCAATAGGACAGGGGACAGAAGGCACTCTAGTGCACTTGTACTCACCCCTTACTGACCTCTTAGGAATCCGGATAGGTCAACCATAGATAATCTAAGGGTAAAGTGTTGGGGGTTTGGGGATGACACTATGGAGTCCGGTAATGAGTTCCACGCTTCAACAACTCGGTTACTGAAGTCATATTTTTTACAGTCAAGTTTGGAGCTGTTAATATTAAGTTTAAATCTGTTGTGTGCTCTTGCATTGTTGTGGTTGAAGCTGAAGTAGTCGCCAACAGACAGGCCGTTGCAGCATATGATCTTGTGGGCAATACTTAGATCTTGTTTAAGGCGTCTTAATTCTAGGCTTTCTAGGCCCAGGATTGAAAGTCTAGTCTCATAGGGTATTCTATTTCGAGTGGAGGAGTGAAGGGCTCTTCTGGTGAGGTATCTTTGGACATTTTCAAGGGTGTTAATGTCTGAGATGTGATATGGGTTCCAAACAGATGAGCTGTATTCGAGGATGGGTCTGGCAAAAGTTTTGTAAGCTCTGGTAAGTAGTGTGAGATTACCAGAGCAGAAGCTACATAGGATTAGGTTTACAACTCTTGAAGCCTTTTTGGCTATATTGTTGCAGTGGGCTTTGGCACTTAAATCTTTTGTTATTATACCAAGGTCTTTAACCGAGTGGGGATTATCTGTGATAATTTGATTATTCAGTTCGTATTTGGAGTTCAGATTCTTCTTCCCAATGTGTAGGACAGAGCATTTGCTAGTGGAGTTTTGTGGTTGCCATGTGTTAGACCACTCAGAAACAGCATCAAGGTCTATCATCTGCCTTCATCTCTGATCATCAATAATTCTCCGTAAGGGAACAAATAATTTATGGCACCCCAGACATGTCTGCAAATATTACCTCTGCCTTTTTTTAAATTACACAGTGGCCTGAAGTCACATTTATATGGACTGTCAAAGGTCAGAGGTTCTAAAGATTTCAAGTCACTTGTTAACTAGTTGCTTTTTTCATTCATCATTGCAATCAAACAATAACTTCTCAGGCTGGCCTGTGTAAAGTCACATGATGGCAGGAGCTGCGGGCCAAAAATGACTGGCAGCAGATTGCTAAATACACAGGATGGATGGTGAAATTCAGCTGCCTCTAAATAGATGCTTGCCCTGGAAAGAAGATGGATCAGCAAAAGCCAAGCCAAAGATTGTCTTTGCTCATTTTTGGGAACAGTTGTTGCATACAAGAACCAGCCAAATTCAACTGAATTTTTCCCCATGAAAATCACTCCTTTATGTATGATCCACATTGCATAAGATCCCACGTCTTTTTTCACAGAGACCAGCATGCATTCAGGAAAACTAGTTTTAGTGGTGAAAACAATCATTGTTCATCTTCCGCTTAGAATTTCCTTGGTATCATGTGACGTAAGGCAGGATTCACATATTGTTTAGCCATAATCAGATTTCTTTGTTCTGTATTTGGGGAACTCAACTCTTTTGAACTATTCAAATCATAGTTAACGGTAGAGGGTAGATATCTAGAGCAGTGTTTCCTAACCTTGGAAACTTGAAGATATCTGGACTTCAAATCCCAGAATTCCCCAGCCAACATTCGCTGGCTGGAAAATTGCCCCAGAAGCGGAGTAAAGACGCTGAGACATATTGTGGATTAAATAAAGGGTCATTTTATTAAATTAACATACATTTAAATAACGTAACTTTAAATACGTAAATTTAAATATTTAAATTCAACTATAACTAAGGACCTGCTGAGGCCAAAACTAACGGGGCAGAAAATCCTGCCAGAAACTTCCTTGGCAACATTGGGCATAACTCCTTGCTGAACCAAGTGAAGGTACCTTCACCTGGATCCAAGCCACGCCCCTTTGTTGTGTGGGAGGAGCTCACCCTCCAATCCCCAAGGGAAATTGGATCCGGTGAGTCCCATGGACATCCTCTCTCCAATCCCCGACGTTGTTCTAATCTCTAGTTCCTGGAGAGAGCTGGTCCATCACCCTTTAAAAAGATGCCCAAAGGAGCATGCGCAGTCGCTTCTACTGCCCATTTCCACCCCTAACCTGCCAACCCCAGTGACCAAAGGGAGGCCTATTCTAGAACTATATGCACCGCAGCCCCTAACCATTCCATCTGCACCGTCAGTGTGGAATAGGTGAAAAAACGGCCGCCTCTAAAGGAGAGGCCGCAAACAATTCCTATTCGGCCACGAAGAGACCTCCTAATGACACACTGTTAATAGCGGAGGGCAGGCGGGTGTTCGCTTTGGAGTCTTTCCCAGGCAAGGAGGAGGTCCTGCTTGGATTGCCCTTAAATAGGGTGATCAAGGACCTACTCTTGCCTCTAGAAGGCAGCATGCCAGCTTGGCGCGCTGCCAGAAGCTGAACTTCCGGTTTCACTGGAAACCGGAAGTTCGGGGCTCCGTGGAGCCGCCAGTAGCATCCCCCTGCTCTGGGGGCAATTTCGGACGGCGGTTTATGCCGGCAGTCGGGCATTTCTGGGAGTTGAAGTCCAAATATCTTCGAGTTGCCAAGGTTGGGAAACACTGATCTAGAGGCATCAGGTAGATCGCAAACCACACTTTTCTGCCATTCCTGGAATGTCACCAGTTTGTGCAACCAAAATTAGCTGGCAAAACTGATATTTAGCATTTTTTTGAAGATCCCAGATTAAAAAAAAAACCTTGTATGGCACTTAGAAAATCTGTGCACTGACAAAAATTCCATCTGTCAATTACAAAAGGCCCCACTGTCTGGAGCTGCCTGCACACTACGCTGATGCATTATGACATCCTAGGTCAGTGATGGCAAACCTTTTCCCCCTCGGCTGCTGAAAGAGCATGTGTCAGCTGCAAAGCCAAAAGACTCATGAAACGCCGAGGCACTTGGGGCGGTGGCCAGTGGGAGTGGCTGCTGTCTTGGGAGGAGCGCCCAGCAGAAGCTTTAAGAACGTGCTGGAGGGAGCCTGCTGGTGTCAGCTGCAAAGCCAAAAGACTCCTGAAACGCCGAGGCACTTGGGGCGGTGGCCAGTGGGAGTGGCTGCTGTCTTGGGAGGAGCGCCCAGCAGAAGCTTTAAGAACGTGCTGGAGGGAGCCTGTTGGTGTCAGCTGCAAAGCCAAAAGAAAACACCTGAAAACACCGAGGCACTTGGGGCGGTGGCCAGTGGGAGTGGCTGCTGTCTTGGGGGGGGGGGGGGCGCCCAGCAGAGGCTTTAAGAACGTGGAGCTACGAAGGGGCGATGGAGATAGAGATGTTATCAAGTGGGACTGAGGACTACTGGAGATTGCCCAGGGCACCTGATGGAAACTGGGGCCCCCAGAGAGGAAGAGCTTGGGACATTCTCGGTCGAGGCGGAGAGACAGAATTTTTGCAGTGCTGGTCACCGATCTTGACCAGTCCTAGAAAGACCAAACTATATTTAGACCCTGTGACCCAATGGACAATTGATTATACCATCAAACAAAATTAATTTATATTAACTTACAAATTTTATCTTATATTTTATATACTTATATTTTTAAGGTTTTAGTGTTTTAAATTGTTATTAACTGCTATTTTACACTGTTACTAATTTAATTGACTTTTAACATAATTGGGGTTCTAAAGTAATGGATGACTGGGATAAATATACTTGTGGGCATGAGTGGAATGACTGGTATGATTGGGTGGGTGGGGGTGGGTGGGGTTATGGTATGGATGAGTTGAGTGATAGTAGTGTGAATGATAGGTCTGCCCCACCTGACGCTCGGGAGACAGGAGAGGAAGGGGCACCGATCTCTGGGGTGGCAGGGGGTTGGAATATCCCTGTGTTGCTGGGGAGAGGCAGTTATGGCGGGGGCCACAGAGTTAGCCGTTCCAGGGGAACGAGGGATCGTTGCTTAATAACGGTCCCTTGTTCTGGCTCTGTGAGCCCAATCTTGGGTACTGGTGGTGAGTGTAACTCTGGCCCTGGGCTCAGGTTGCTGCTGCTTAATGCCAGGTCGGTGGTAAGTAAATTTCTCCTCATCCGGGACCTGATCCTGGATGAGGAGGCCGACCTGGCATGTATTACTGAAACCTGGCTGGGACCAGAGGGAGGTGTTCCTCTCTCTGAAATTTGTCCAGCCGGGTTTCAGATATGGCATCAACCTCGACCCCAGGGAAGCAGGGGAGGAGTGGCTATTGTAGCCAGGGAGAGCCTTTGCCTGCGTAGACTCATTGCTCTGGAAATTGCGGGTTGTGAGTCTCTCTTGATGAAGTTGGACTTAGGGGTTCAGGTGGGCTTATTTCTCACATACCTGCCTCCCAGCTGCGTGTCAAAAGCCCTGCCTGTGCTACTCGAGGAGGTAGCCGGGTTGGCGGTGGAGTTCCCTGGACTCATTGTCCTGGGGGACTTCAACCTGCCGTCACTCGGTGAAACCTCTGGGTTGGCACAGGAGTTCATGGCCACCATGACAGCCTTGGACCTGACTCAAGTAGTACAGGGTCCGACTCACGAGGGAGGGCACGCACCTGACATGGTATTCCTTTCTGAGCAACTGAGTAATGGTCTGAGACTAAGGGGCTTAGAAGCATTGCCTTTGTCATGGTCAGACCATTTTCTACTACGGCTCGACTTCCTGGCTCCAATCCTTCCCCGCAGGGAGGCGGAACCAATGAAGATGTTCCGCCCCAGACGCCTGATGGACCCAGAGGGCTTTCAGATGGCGCTTGGGGTTATTCCAGAGGCACTCGTCCACAGTTCGGCGGAGTCTCTCGTGGAGGCCTGGAACAGGGCTGCGGCAGAGGCTCTTGACCGGATTGTGCCTTTGCAACCTCTCCGTGGCGTTAGACCCCGTAGAGCTCCATGGTTCAATGAGGAGCTCCGGGAGTTGAAACGCCAAAAGAGACGTCTAGAGAAGCGATGGAGGAAGAGTAGGTCTGAATCTGATCGAACACTTGTAAGAGCTTTTATTAAGACTTACAAAGTGGCGCTCAAGGCGGCAAGATGCGCATACCATGCCGCCTTGATTGCATCAGCGGAATCCCGCCTGGCCGCTCTGTTTAGGGTGACCCGCTCCCTTCTCAACCAGTCTGACAACGAGTCAGTCGAGGTGACTGGGGCACGTACTTGTCCACCTGTCTGGGAGGAGTTTGATCTGGTGACGCCTGATGAAGTGGACAAGGCCATTGGAGCTGTGAGTTCCGCCACCTGTTTACTGGATCCGTGTCCCTCCTGGTTGGTTTCGGCCAGCAGGGAGGTGACACGGAGCTGGGCCCAGGAGATTACCAACGCTTCCTTGGGGAGGGGAGTTTTTCCAACACTCTATAAAGAAGCGCTCGTGCGACCCCTCCTCAAGAAGCCCTCCCTGGACCCAGCCGTACTTAATAACTATCGTCCAGTCTCCAACCTTCCCTTTATGGGGAAGGTTGTTGAGAAGGTGGTGGCACTCCAGCTCCAGCGGTCCTTGGAAGAGGCCGATTATCTAGGTCCCCAGCAATCGGGTTTCAGGCCCGGTTACAGCACGGAAACCGCTTTGGTCGCGTTGATGGATGATCTCTGGCGGGCCCGGGACAGGGGTTTATCCTCTGTCCTGGTGCTCCTTGACCTCTCAGCGGCTTTCGATACCATCGACCATGGTATCCTTCTGCACCGGCTGGAGGGGTTGGGGGTGGGAGGCACTTTCCTCCAGTGGTTCTCCTCCTACCTCTCTGGCCGGTCGCAGTCAGTGTTAGTGGGGAGTCAGAGGTCGGCTCCTAGGTCTCTCCCTTGTGGGGTGCCTCAGGGGTCGGTCCTCTCCCCCCTGCTATTTAACATCTACATGAAACCGCTGGGCGAGATCATCCAAGGACATGGGGTGAGATATCATCAATATGCTGATGATACCCAGCTCTACATCGCCACCCCATACCCAGTCAACGAAGCGGTGGAAGTGATGTGCCAGTGCCTGGAGGCTGCTGGGGCCTGGATGGGTGTCAACAGACTCAAACTCAACCCGGATAAGATGGAGTGGCTGTGGGTTTTGCCTCCCAAGGACAATCCAACCTGTCCGTCCATTACCCTGGGGGGGATTATTGACCCCCTCAGAGAGGGTCCGCAACTTGGGCGTCCTCCTCAATCCACAGCTCACATTAGAAAACCATCTCTCAGCTGTGGCGAGGGGGGCGTTTGCCATCTGGACCGGGACTCATTGCTCACAGTCACTCATGCCCTCAGCACCTCCAGGCTCGACTACTGTAATGCTCTCTACATGGGGCTACCTTTGAAAAGTGTTCGGAAACTTCAGATTGTGCAGAATGCAGCTGCGAGAGCAGTCATGGGCTTACCTAGGTATGCCCATATTTCACCATCACTCCGCAGTCTGCATTGGCTGCCGATCAGTTTCCGGTCACAATTCAAAGTGTTGGTTATGACATTTAAAGCTCTTCATGGAATTGGACCAGAATATCTCCGAGACCGCCTCCTGCTGCACGAATCCCAGTGACCGATTAGGTCCCACAGAGTGGGCCTTCTCCGGGTCCCGTCAACTAAACAATGTTGGTTGGCGGGCCCCAGGGAAGAGCCTTCTCTGTGGCGGCACCGGCCCTCTGGAACCAGCTCCCCCCGGAGATTAGAACTGCCCCTACTCTTCCTGCCTTCTGTAAACTCCTTAAAACCCACCTTTGCCGTCAGGCATGGGGGAACTGAAACATCTCCCCCTGGGCATGTTTAATTTATACATGGTATGCTTGTATGTGTGTCTGTTAGTATATGGGTTTTTTTTAAATCTTCAAATATTTTAAATTTAGTCGGATTATTTATGATTTGTTCCACTTGTTGTGAGCCGCCCCGAGTCTTCGGAGAGGGGCGGCATACAAATCCAAATAATAAATAAATAAATAAAAATCATGCATGTGCAAGTGCCCCCACCCATAGTTCAGTGGGCAAAATCAGCTTCCCCCATCCCCCAGAGCCCCTCTGGAGGCTGTTTTCCAATTTCTGGTGGGCCCAGTAGGCTTGTGTTTCACCCTCCCCAGGCTCCAAAGTCTTTCCTGGATCTGGGAGAGGGTAAAAACACCCGCCCCATCCCCGCAGTGATGTGTCGGTGCCTGAAGGCTGTTGGGGTCTGGATGGGTGTCAACAGACTGAAACTCAACCCTGATAAGACGGAGTGGCTGTGGATTTTGCCTCCCAAGGACAATTCCATCTGTCCGTCCATCACCCTGGGGGGGGGGGAATTATTGACCCCCTCGGAGAGGGTCCGCAACTTGGGCATCCTCCTCGATTCACAGCTCACATTAGAGAAACATCTTTCAACTGTGGCGAGGGGGGCATTTGCCCAAGTTCTCCTGGTGCACCAGTTGCGGCCCTATTTGGACCAGGAGTCACTGCTCACAGTCACTCATGCCCTCAGCACCTCAAGGCTTGACTACTGTAATGCTCTCTACATGGGGCTACCTTTGAAAAGTGTTCAGAAACTTCAGATCGTACAGAATGCAGCTGCGAGAGCAATCATGGGCTTTCCCAAATATGCCCATATTACACCAACACTCCGCAGTCTGCATTGGTTGCCGATCAGTTTCCGGTCACAATTCAAAGTGTTGGTTATGACCTATAAAACCCTTCATGGCACCGGACCAGATTATCTCAGGGACCGCCTTCTGCTGCACGAATCCCAGCGACCAGTTAGGTCCCACAGAGTGGGCCTTCTCCGGGTCCTGTCAACTAAACAATGTCGTTTGGCGGGACCCAGGGGAAGAGCCTTCTCTGTGGCGGCCCCAGCCCTCTGGAACCAACTCCCCCCAGAGATTAGAATTGCCCCCACCCTCCCTGCCTTTCGTAAGCTTCTTAAAAGCCACCTCTGCCGCCAGGCATGGGGGAACTGAGATATTCTTTCCCCCTAGGCCTTTACAATTTTATGCATGGTATGTTTGTATGTATGTTTGGTTTTATAATAAGGGTTTTTTAGTTGTTTTAGTATTGGATTGTTACATGCTGTTTTTTATTACTGTTGTTTGCCACCTCGAGTCTATGGAGAGAGGCGGCATACAAATACAATAAATAAATAAAATAAATAAATAAATCTCTGGAAGCCAAAAATGCCCTCCCAGAGCCTCTCTGTGAGTCAAAAATCAGCTGGTCGGCACACACATGCACATTGGAGCTGAGCTAGGGCAATGGCTCGTGTGTCAACAGATATGGCTCTGCGTGCCACCTGTGGTACCTGTGCCATAAGTTCGGCATCACTGTCCTAGGTTCTTGGGAAGAACTCAAAGTGATTGAAGACCAAGACCAGTAAAGAACTGGCAGCTGTAATTTCCTTTTTTTTTTCCAATTTTTTAATTAATTTTTCATAAAATAAACAGACACACATACAAACACTAAACATAAAGTGGGGGTGTATTTCCCCCGCTTCTTTTGAAAGTGTACATTCAAGTACAGAAAAAGAATACATAATTGAATATATGTTAAATGTTAAAAGGTTTAGTAAATTTGAGTTAAAGTTTTACAAATCTTGAATACAATATGAATATTAGGTAAAATTAGTATAACATAGTCATCAAAAAAAAAATACCTTTAATGTAATCTTAATTACTATAGTAAAATACCATATTCATCAGACAAAACATTTAAACTAATTTCAACTATTATACGTATATAGACCAAAGTTCTTAATATGTTGCTTATACTTATACTTATACATAAACTACTATGTCATAATCATCAAAAAATGCATTTAAACTAGTATTAATATTGTTATCACCTGGGTAAAAACAAATACAAAAAGTTAACTAGAAATAAATGTGTATATCTTATTTTTTCTTATCTATCCATTTATAAACATTGTTCCATGTTTCATAAAATTTAGTATCTTCTTGATCATTTAATCTTCTTGTCATCATGTCCATTTCAGCGCAATCTAGTATTTTAGCTATAACTTCTTCTTCCTTGGGGATTTCCTCCCCTTTCCAATTTTGCGCATATATTATTCTAGCCGCAGTTAATATGTGTATAATTAAGTAAAGAATTTCTTTCTTGTAGGTCTGATTGGTAACTCCTAATAAGTAAAATTCCGGGGTAAGAACTGGCAGCTGTAATTTCCTGTGTTCATGCATATAACAGTAACAAAATCTGCCTACTCAGATCCTTGGGAAAGACTTGATAGGTGGATTAAAAATGCCAAATTCAGTCTAAACATATGGCTGACTGTGCGACCAACTGTAATAATAATAATAATGACCCTTAAGCATCAGGAGGTGAGGTGCAGGACAACAGAGTTCAACTATTCCTCCCCCCCCCCCAAAAAAAGGATACAAACCAAAAGAGAAACATCTAGAACAAAACTTCAGGAAGGAGACAATACATATTTTTGGAAAGTCAGTCATAATCACCTGCTCATTTTAGTGCAATCTAGGACTCTTCTTAAATTCTGGCATCCTAAAATAAATGATCATGAAGTCACGAATACAGAATGTAGTCTGGGACAGCTGCCTCTTGCTCTGCAAAAATCAGCTTGTCAGCTCTGCTTCAAAATTTATATTCTATAAACAGCTTCCTTCTAGCTGATTGGAATTCATGTAGCAGCAGGAACTAAGGCTCAAAAGTGTAATAATGTCAAAGCACCGTTTTTCGACTTTCCCCGTTATGTGGAAGAATTCCTAAAGAATTGACAGAAAGGATTGGTTTCATTAGTACTCTATATATGAGAGAAAATAGATCAAATGTAAAAGAGGTGTTCATGCATGCCAAAGCACAGATAGTATAGGGCAGTGATGGTGAAACTTTTTTTCCTTGGGTGCCAAAAGAGCGTGGGCGCATGCTATCACACATGCATGAGTGCTCACACCCATAATTCAATGCCTGGGGAGGACAAAAACAGCTTCCCCTGTCCCCCCGGAGGCCCTCTGGAGGCCAGAAATGGCCTGTTTCCCAACTTCTGGTGGGCCTGGTAGGCCCATTTTTCACCGTCCCCAGAGCCTCTGTGCTAAGGTGACCAAACGTCCCACTTTCCGAGGGACAGTCACATTTTTCATAATCTGTCCCGCATCTCGCGCCTTTTCAAAAATGTCCCGGGACCTGGGTTAATTAACTTCGGACATATCCAATAATTCCACGATTCAAACTAAATTTAAACCGTTCCAAACTAGACTGCAGAAAATATGATTTCAGCAATAGAGTGATCAATGCCTGGAATTGACTACCTGACTCTGTTGTTTCTTCCCCCAACCCCCAAATCTTCAACCTCAGATTGTCAGGTCCCCCTTTCTAAGAGGTTTGTAAGGGGCGTGCATAAGCGCACCATTGTGCCTACCATCCCTGTCCTATTGTCCTATTGTATTTTTTTAATCATTACTTTCTATGTTATGTTTGTACATAGAAACATAGAAGACTGATGGCAGAAAAAGACCTCATGGTCCATCTAGTCTGCCCTTATACTATTTCCTGTATTTTATCTCACAATGGATATATGTTTATCCCAGGCATGTTTAAATTCAGTTACTGTGGATTTACCAACCACGTCTGCTGGAAGTTTGTTCCAAGGATCTACTACTCTTTCAGTAAAATAATATTTTCTCATGTTGCTTTTGATCTTTCCCCCAACTAACTTCAGATTGTGTCCCCTTGTTCTTGTGTTCACTTTCCTATTAAAAACACTTCCTTCCTGAACCTTATTTAACCCTTTAACATATTTAAATGTTTCGATCATGTCCCCTCTTTTCCTTCTGTCCTCCAGACTATACAGATTGAGTTCATTAAGTCTTTTCTGATACGTTTTATGCTTAAGACCTTCCACCATTCTTGTAGCCCGTCTTTGGACCCGTTCAATTTTGTACACTACTCAAAAAAAAAAAGAAAAAAAAAGGGAACTATTAAACAACACAATATAACTCCAAGTAAATCAAACTTCTGTGAAATCAAACTGTCCACTTAGGAAGCAACACCGATTGACACTCAATTTCACATGCTGTTGTGCACATTCAACTTTGTACAGAACAAAGTATTCAATGAGAATATTTCATTCATTCAGATGTAGGATGTGTTATTTGAGTGTTCCCTTTATTTTTTTGAGCAGCATATAAACTACTATCCTATACTTGATTGACAAAAATAAATAAATAAATAAATAAAAGTTAAAATTAAAATTAAACCATTGTTATTTTTTCACTTGGACATTCCACTCCTATTGTTCTTAGGCAACCAAAGCCATTTACAGTTTCTCTGCTAGACTTCGCCAATTACTCTTAGTACAAGATGCAGCTTCCTAAACTTTGTTAATCCTTCTTTTTCTTTTTCTTTACAATTGCAAAATTGTATCCTTGTGAAACGGATGTGCTGCTGATTCAGCAAAACTAAAAGATGAAATAATCAAGTGAGGGGCAGGTAGACAAGGGAAGGAAAATCTAATTTCATGTATACTGCTCAAAAAAATAAAGGGAACACTCAAATAACACATCCTAGATCTGAATGAATGAAATATTCTCATTGAATACTTGTAGTTATATTCTGTTGTTTAAGTGTTCCCTTTACTTTTTTGAGTAGTGTATTTTGGGCTGTGTTTGCAGGCGGACAGGGAATCCATCCAAGTAAAGTGTTGCGAGAGAATGTGTTCTGAGAAGCAAAGGAAGCAGCAGGAGCTTCCGGTATTTCTCCTGCTGTTTAGCAATAGCTGCAGCCAAAATCAACATTTTATACTTTTAAGATTTATATGCATTTGTTAGTGCAACCTCACCCTATATCAAATTGTTGGTGTCTCCTCAGCCTGCAGAAGAGCCTGGTTACAAGCGGTGTGCCACATGGGTCTGTTCTGGGTCCTATTCTTTTTAATATCTTTGTAAGTGACATAGGGGAAGGTCTGTAATATGGTAAATGATTTAGCTTTACTAGATAAGTGGACAAAGCAGTGGAAACATATTTACATTTTACACTGCATTTTATATAATTTCACTGTATTCCTTACACCTTTAATTGGAATAAAATGTAGGACTTTCTCCACCCTCCAAAATATATCAAATATCAAATCAAGATTAGTCACTGTTCTAAGTCAATTATGGCTTTTAATTTTGGGAACACAATGTCCCTTTGGACTGTCTCTATGTTCTTATTCCTCTCACAGTTTCATAAGCACTTTGGAAAATGTGATGTGACTTTTTACAGTGCATTTGTAACTTGTCACTAAGCAAGCTGTTGTAAACAGAGGACTACCTCTAATAACCATTTAGCCATTTTTAAATTATTTCCCCATATACCATTCTTCCGTTCAAAGCCAACCTGAAAAATGAAGTAAAACAAATGAAGGAATTATAAAGACTCCTGTACAGTGATCCCTCGATCAGCACGGTCTCGATTAGTGCGGAACGCTACAACACGGTTTTTCAAAAAATATTAATTAAAAAATAAGTCCGCGGGTTTTTTTTGCTACACCACGGTTTTTTCCGCCCGATGACGTCATACTGATTGCTGATTGGCCAAAATCTCGACCAATCGTTGCAAACGCAAAAAAAAGCTTTGCAACTGTTGGAACTTGTTCAGACTTGTTGCAAGATGCCTCCTAAACATTGCACACGGAGTGGAGGCGGCGACGCTAAAAAGAGCAGGAGGATACAGATGCAGATGAGGGAAACGCAGGTAAGGGCTGGGGTTTTTTATTCTGTCATTACATACTGTATTTAAGTGTTTTTTAAGGAAGGAGCAGGGAAGGAGGGAGGGAAGGAGGGAGGGAAGGAGGGAGGGAGGGAAGGAAGGAAGGAGGGAAGGAAGGAGGGAGGGAAGGAAGGAAGGAGGGAAGGAGGGAAGGAGGGAGGGAAGGAAGGAGGGAGGGAGGGAGGGAAGGAAGGAAGGAGGGAGGGAAGGAAGGAGGGAGGGAGGGAAGGAGGGAAGGAAGCCATTGCCGCCAGCGCTGCCCCAAGAAAGCCGGTGAGAGGAAGGAAGGAAGGAGGGAGGGAGGGTTGCCATTGCCGCCAGCGCTTCCCCAAGAAAGCCGGTGAGAGGAAGGAAGGAAGGAGGGAGGGAGGGAAGGTTGCCATTGCCGCCAGCGCTGCCCCAAGAAAGCCGGTGACAGGGGCGAATCGGGCGGGCGGGGGGGTAGCGGCGAGGATCCCGGAAAAATCACCATTGTATTGCCAGCCTCCGAACTTGCGTCGCTCCACCTTCTGCGCATGTGCGGCCATGGAACAAATGGTGCACATGCGCAGATGGTGTTTTTTACTTCCGCACCAGTATAACGCGGAAATCGATTAGCACGGGAGGTCTTGGAACGTAACCCCCGTGCTAATCGAGGGATCACTGTATATAGAATTCTGGGGTTTGAAGTCCACATAGCTTAAAGCAGCCAAGGTTGACAAATACTGGATATTGAGCACTGTGGAGGTACAGTGGTACCTCATCATACGAACTTAATTGGTTCGAGGAGGAGGTTCGTAAGGTGAAAAGTTCGTAAGATGAAACAATGTTTCCCATAGGAATCAATGTAAAAGCAAATAATGCGTGCAAATCCTTCAGGAAAATCCCAAACTTTAGAAGGGAGGCGAACAGAGGGCAGGGAGGAGCAGCTAAAGGGGGCGGGTGGAAGAAGCAAGGCTAGGCTAAAGGGTGAGTGGGAAGGAAGAAAGGCAAGGGGGCGCCCCTCCCTTTTCTTTTTTCAAAAGACAGTTTCAGTGCCTTTGCAAGCATGCAAAATCTTTACTCCTCCAAGCTGCCCCTCCCTTTTCTTTCTTAAAAGGACACCGTTTCAGTGCTTTTGCAAGCATGCAAAATCTTTACTCCTCCAAGCTGCCCCTCCCTTTTCTTTCTTAAAAGGACACCGTTTCAGTGCTTTTGCAAGCATGCAAAATCTTTACTCCTCCAAGCTGCCCCTCCCTTTTCTTTCTTCAAAAAAGGGGGAAAAAAGAAACCCCTTCATCCCAGCAGCAGCTGCTTGGGTTCGTAAAGTGAAAATAGTTCAGAAGAAGAGGCAAAAAAATCTTAAACACCGGGTTCGTATCTTGAAAAGTTCGTTAGAAGAGGCGTTCGTAAGATGAGGTACCACTGTATTTGTAAAATATAGTATACCAAGATGTTAAGGACCGAAACTGAAAATCTTCAGGCCTGTAACAATACTGAAACTGAGAGAGCAACTCCAGAAAAGCAAACTGTTTATTGATCAATGCATAAGAAATTGAATCTACATTGATACTTGATGCAAGATATTGATCATCAGTTTTCCATCTATAGGACTTGTTCTGTCTGCAAGAAGTACAGTGGTACCTCTACCTACAAATGCCTCTGCTTACGAACTTTTCTAGATAAGAACCGGGTGCTCAAGATTTTTTTGTCTCTTCTCAAGAACCATTTTTCACTTACAAACCTGAGCCTCCAAAACTGTAACCGGAAAAGGCAGGGAGAAGCCTCTGGGGGGCCTCTCTAGGAATCTCCTAGGGCCAGAAAAGGTGGGGAGTAGGCTCTATGGGGCTTCTCTAGGAATCTCCTGGGAGGAAACAGGGTCTCCACCTTCCCTGTGGCTTCCCCAATCACACAAATTATTGGCTTTTACATTGATTCCTATGGGAAAAATTGCTTCTTCTTACAAACTATTCTACTTAAGAACCTGGTCACGGAACAAATTAAGTTTATAAGTAGAGGTACCACTGTATGTCCATATAACCCTTGGTCCTGAAAAATGATATTCAAAATGTCATCTTGTTCCATTGCTGTCCAATATAAAAGGGCCATTTCAATGCAACCTTACCACCACTGTTTCCTCAATAATTTCCAGATGTTTATACTGTGTTCCCTCCTATTTTGTTTCCCACAAAAACCACTCTGTGCATGCTGGTTGGTTGGACTTTTAAAAGAATCTACAAAGAACATCAAAAGAAGAATTGGGAATAATAGATTCTTGAGAATAAAAATGTTTGTCAGTAAGCATAGATGGTTGGAATGTGTGTCATCTTTTTCTGCTTAGGTACAATATTTAAAAGTTCTTTCTGTTTACTTGAACTATTAATGTTTGGCTTTTCAGAATTCAATGTTAGTCTCTGGACGCATGGCAATTTATTTTGTATTTATTTTTTTATTTATTCTTTGTCCAATATACAATACATATGGAAGAGAGTAGGCATTAAGTAATATATATAAAGATAGAAGGAAAAAGAGGATATATATGATATAAGAGATAAGGAGAGAATATATATGATATATGTATATATATGTATGTATGTGAATGATGAGGCAGCAGCCATCTCGATCACCGGAACATAGAGACTTTAATAAAACCACTTAGCTTTCGTTAGCGTACTGCTAACTTCGTCAGAGTATTAAAATGCCGTGGGAGACAAACATCTTTATAAAGCATTACTCAGTCTGCTCATTGCCCGGTGATCGAGATGGCTGCTGCCTCATCATTCACGTATGTACCTGGAACTCGCATTTTTAGGACTATTCTTGATGTATGTATGTATGTATGTATGTATGTATGTAGGTAGGTAGGTAGGTAGGTAGGTAGGTAGGTAGATAGATAGATAGATAGATAGATAGATAGATAGATAGATAGATAGATAGATAGATAGATAGATAGATAGATAAGGTAGGGGAAGACAATTGGACAGGGGACGATAGGCACATCAGTGTACTTATATACGCCCCTTACTGGCCTCTTAGGAACCTGGAGAGGTCAATTGTGGAGAGTCTAAGGGAGAAATGTTGGGGGTTGGGAGTTGACACTATTGAGTCCAGTAATGAGTTCCACGCTTCGACAACTCGATTGTTAAAGTCGTATTCTTTACAGTCAAGTTTGGAGCGGTTAATATTAAGTTTGAATCTGTTGAGTGCTCTTGTGTTGTTGCAGTTGAAGCTGAAGTAGTCGTTGACCGAAAGGACGTTGCAGCATATAATCTTGTGGGCAATACTTAAATAGTGTTTTAGGCACCGCAGTTCTAAGCTTTCTAGACCCAGGATAGTTAGTCTATTTTCGTAGGATATTCTGTTTCGAGTGGAGGAGTGAAGGGCTCTTCTGGTGAAATATCTTTGGACGTTTTCGAGAGTGTTGATGTCTGAGATGTGGTGTGGGTTCCAGACAGATGAGCTGTATTCGAGAATGGGTCTGGCATAGGTTTTGTAGGCTCTAGTCAGTAGTGTGAGATTGCCAGAACAGAAGCTACGTAGGATCAAGTTAATTCATGTATTCCTTCCAGCCAGCTTATTATTTACTGGCAGAAATAATAATCTTCTCTTTTTTCCCAGTAGGAAATAAATAAAATAAAATAATAAACACACACACACACACACACCACTTTTTAAAAGAACTTTTGTGAAATTAATTGAAAACAAAGTCGAAGAATCAATCTTCTGTGTCAAGTTATTTTGGTGACTGGTATTTGCTCTTGAAGCAACAACATTCTGGTGACTTCCATTCTGGGAAAACTCTTTCCAAAGACAAACAAAGCATTTGTACAAACTGCACTTTTAGAGGGACATGAAGAAAGGAAGGCTGTTCTACTTGCTCAATATGGAAACCGGAAACTTCTTCAGAACAAAAATGAACTCACAGACCCACATTCAGAGGAATTTCTGGACCCTGAATCATGTTTTAAACTCGAAGTCTTTGGTTATTAACTTACCTGCTGTCACTGAGTTCAGAGTGGCATCGTCAAATACAGCTACAGATTAACAGAGAGGGAAGGGACCTTGTGGGACATCTAGTCCAAACCCCTGCCCAAGAAGAGCCTACATCAAATGGTGCACCAGTTGCGGCCCTATTTGGACAAGGAGTCATTGCTCACAAACACTCATGCCCTCATCACCTCGAGGTTCGATTACTGCAACGCTCTCTACATGGGGCTACCTTTGAAAAGCGTTCGGAAACTCCAGATCGTGCAGAACGCGGCCGCGAGAGCCATCGTGGGGCTTCCCAGATTCGCCCACGTATCTACAACACTCTGTGGCCTGCATTGGCTGCCGATCAGTTTCCGGTCACAATTCAAAGTGTTGGTCATGACTTTTAAAGCCCTACATGGCATTGGACCAGAGTACCTCTGGAACCTCCTGCTACCGCACAAATCCCAGTGGCCGATAAGGTCCCACAGAGTTGGCCTTCTCCGGGTCCCGTCGACTAAACAATGTCGACTGGCGGGCCCCAGGGGAAGAGCCTTCTCTGTGGCGGCCCCGGCCCTCTGGAATCAACTCCCCCCAGAGATTAGAACTGCTCCCACCCTCCTTGTCTTCCATAAACTACTTAAGACCCACCTATACCGCCAGGCATGGGGGATTTGAGACACCTTTCCCCCAGGCTTATTATAATATATGTTTGGTATGTATGTGCTGTTTGGTTTTTAATTATGATAGGGTTTTTAGTTTTTTTTAATATTAGATTTGTGCCAGTATTATATTGTTTTTATCGTTGTTGTGAGCCGCCCCGAGTCTTCGGAAAGGGGCGGCATACAAATCTAATAAATAATAATAATAATAATAATAATAATTATTATTATTATTATTATTATTATTACATCAGTGATGGCGAATCTATGGCATGGGTGCCACAAGTGGCACACAGAGCCATTTCTGCTGGCATGCAAGCGTTGCCCTAGCTCAGCTCTAGCACTTATGTGCGCCAGTTGATATTTGGCTTGCACAGAGGCTCTGGGAGGGTATTTTCAGCTTCTGGAGGCCCTCTGGGGGGATGGAGGAAACAGGCCATTTCCGGCCTCCAGGGGGCCTCCGAGGAGGTAGGGGAGGCAATTTTTGCCTTCCCCAGGCATTGAATTATGGGTGTGGGCACTCACACAGGTTTATGCACACACATTTTCAGCACCCAAAGGAAAAAAGGATCACCATCACTGCCCTACACCATTTCTGACAGATGGCAGCCCAGTCACTTCTTGAAAGCTTCTGGTGGTAAAGCTCCCACAACTTCCGAAGGCAAGCTGTTCCATTGGTTGATTGCTCTGTCAGAAAATTTCTCCTCATTTCCAGGTGGAATCTCTCCTCAGTCAGTTTATGTTTGTTCTGCTGGCGTGTTTCAACCGCCCGTGATTACAGGGTAATTAGTCCAGGAAGACACACACCACACGATAAAAGGAAAACCCAAAAGTTTTTATAAACAGAAAAACAGAAACAGCTCCCTTTTTAAATGTCAAAGGGATTTTCTGGTACACGCAAGGCACAGGTTAAATGCAATCCAATTGCTCACCCAATCACTGGGAAATTGAGTCCAATTCTAAAGTCCACACACAATCCTGAACAGCAAAAAACCATGACCTTGACGAAACAATGAATCAGATCAACTGCCATGAGGCTAACACACCAGGCTGCACTTTTATCTGTAGCACTAATTACAGCAGCCCCACCCAACCACAGGTGGCCTCATTTTCTCTTGTAATAATCCTTCAGTTGTTGTCTCCTATGTATCACTCTACGCATGTGTGGATGTGTCATTAAATCCAGGGATGATACAGATGAGGGGGTCAGTAGTTCCTCCCTCAGGGTAATGGACAGATAGATGGAATTGTCCTTGGGAGGCAAGACCCACAGCCACTCCGTCTTGTCTGGGTTGAGTTTGAGTTTGTTGACACCCATCCAGACCCAAACAGCCTCCAGGCAACGGCATATCACTTCCACTGCTTCGTTGACTGGACATGGGGTGGAGATGTATAACTGGGTATTGATGAAAACATGCAAAACCAGATAGAATCACATTCAAATGAGCATTCCTGCATTGCTAAATGCATATGAGTGCTATTTAGAAACTGAGCCAAGCAGCCTTTTTGAGAATTATGTTATTCTGTATCTGAGTGGGAATAGAACCAAGATATTCTTCCTGCTGGCTGTGGTTGCACCCATGTTTTCCTAGGCATTCAAACAAGAATTCTTTCCAAAACATAGAAATAAAAATCTTTCCCACAGGGTAGTTGTGTGCCAGCCTCCTAAAGATATTCCTTGGCATTTGCAACAGCTGATACGATCATTTACTCTTAAAGAATTCCATCACAGTGCAGAAAAAATATTCCTATTCAAACTTTTTCCTGTATCCCCAAAAATAAAGAATGTTCAGAAACACCAAAAGAAATTCAGAAGACAGTTGAAGCACTCTGTAACTAAGCAGAGTAGCCTCTCCCACTTTTTGGAGAGGGAAGAAAGCTTTAAAAAATATTTGCAGGGCGCTTGGAAAATATGTCTTTCTTGCAACGGTCTGAAGATACTACTTGTATTTGCTGCAGAATGGAAAATGTAAGTAAGGTCTTTGGCACTCAAAAGATTATCTTATAAAAACATTGTCCTGACAAGTGCAGGGGAGATGAGTGGTAGGATTCATACATCATGCTAAGACCCATTTTTAAACCAGGATTTGTTTGAAATGCCTTAATAACCAGGATTACACCCAAAGGCAGTGTAATGTATTGATTAAAATATTGGGCTTATGTCTAGGTAGATTTGGTTCAAGATCATGGAACTAACTTCATCAGTTAGTGTTTCTCTTGGAGGCTGTTGTGATAGTATAAAAGGAAGAGAGACCTCTTCCTTTTTTTTGTATCACCTTGAGCCCTGAGAAGAAATATAATATAAATATAATATAACATAATATACACATAATATAAATATGGAAGTAATAATAATATTGTATTTTGAATATATCCTGCAAAGCTGGAAAAGGGTCTAATTCCTGAGAAAAGTGGAAGGAGAAGGGAATGGAATGGAAGAGTTGAGTTGAGTTGAGTTGGAAGGGACCTTGGAGTCCAACTCCCTGCTTAGGCAGGAAACCCTATACCATTTCAGACAAATGGTTGTCCAATCTCATTTAAAACCTCCATTTTTGGAGCATTCACAACTTCTGGAGGCAAGTTGTTCCATCAATTAATTGTTCTAATTGTCAGGAAATTTCTTTTTAGTTCTAGTTGCTTCTCTCCTTGATTAATTTCCACCCATTGTTTCTTGTCAGGTGTTTTGGAGAATAGCTCGACTCCCTCTTCTTTGTGGCAACCTCAGAGATATCAGAACATTGCTATCATGTCACTCCTAGTCCTTCTTTTCATTAAACTAGACATACCCAACTATAGCAAGCACTCTTTACATGGTTTAGTCTCCAGTCCCCTAATCATCTTTGTTGCTCTTTTCTGCACCTTTTCTAGAATTTCAACATCCTTTTTACATTGTGGCAGCCAAAACTGGATGCAGTATTCCAAGTGTGGCCTTACCAAGGCATTTTAAAGTGGTGTTAACCCTTCAGGGGATCTTGATTCTATTCCTCTGTTTATACGGCCTAGAACTCTGTTGGATGAACTCCATTAACAGTGGGAAAGAATCAAGATCACGTGCACTGTTAATACCACATGATAATGATGATTGATGATGATGATGAAGGAGAAGGAGAAGAAGATAGCCATAATTATCTGTTTGGAAGACCACTTTTTAATCTTTTTTTAATTTATTCATTTGTCCAATACACAATACATATGGAAGAGAATAGACATGAAGTAATATATATAAAGATAATATGTAAAAATAGAGAAGATATATGAAAGGAAGAAAATATATATGATATATGAGATAAAGGAAAGACAATTGGACAGGGGACGAAAGGCACACTAGTGCACTTATGTAGGCCCCTTACTGACCTCTTAGAAACCTGGAGAGGTCAATCGTGGATAGTCTAAGGGAGAAATGTTGGGGGTTAGGGGTTGACACTCTTGAGTCCGGTAATGAGTTCCATGCTTCGACAACTCGATTGTTAAACTCATAATTTTTACAGTCAAGTTTGGAGCAGTTAATATTAAGTTTGAATCTGTTGCGTGCTCTTGTGTTGTTGCGGTTGAAGCTGAAGTAGTCATTGACCGGTAGGACGTTGCAGCATATGATCTTGCGGGCAATACAGTGGTACCTCGAGATACGAGTTTAATTCGTTCCGGACCTGGGCTCTTAAGTCGAGCAGCTCTTATCTCGAACGACTTTTCCCCATAGGAATTAATGTAAATAATTTTAATTGGTTCCAGCCCTCAAAAAACTCACAAAGTTAGTCTAAATTATGCAGAAAGACATGTTTTTAATGAAGAAATGTACATGTACATATAAATGAATAATGAAGTTTCTTTCACTTAACTTGTAAACTTTCTTAAACTTTTAAATTTACATATGTTCAACTTCTCTGCCACCCAATCCTGTAGGACAGAGGTCCCCAACCCTTTTTGCACCAGGGACCGGCTTTAAGCGATCAAGAGAGGAATGGGTGAATGAATGGACGGAGGGTGGGAAGGAAGGAAGGAAAGAGGGAAGGGACAGGAACAGAGGAAGGAAGCAAGGAAACTTATGAAAGGGGAGAGTAAGAGAGGAATGAGTGAAGGGAGGGAGGGAGGGAAGAAGGTGGGAAGGAGAAAGAAAAGAAGAAATAGAGGAAGGGAAGGTAAAAGAGAGAAAGAAAAAGAGCAAGAAAGCAAGAAAGAAAGCAAGAAAGCAAGAAAGCAAGAAAGCAAGAAAGAAAGAAAGAAAGAAAGAAAGAAAGAAAGAAAGAAAGAAAGAAAGAAAGGGGGAAGGGACAGGAACAGAGGAAGGAAGCAAGGAAACTTATGAAAGGGGAGAGTAAGAGAGGAATGAGTGAAGGGAGGGAGGGAGGGAAGAAGGTGGGAAGGAGAAAGAAAAGAAGAAATAGAGGAAGGGAAGGTAAAAGAGAGAAAGAAAAAGAGCAAGAAAGAAAGCTGCAAGCACCCCCCCCCCGAGCCCCCCAGGCCGGCTGCAACCTTTTAAAACACGCGCGCCGCTTCGCAGCTGTCTCCTGAAGCCGAACGCGGAAGTTAGCGTTTGGCTTCAGGAGACAGCTCCTTGGCGCTTGTATCTCGAATTTGGGCTTGTAAGTAGAACAAAAATATCTCTCCCCTCCCAGCTCTTATCTCGAGTTGCTCTTAAGTAGAGCAGCTCTTATGTCGGGGTTCCACTGTACTTAAATCGTGTTTTAGGCACCGTAGTTCTAATCACCCAGTTTTGCTAAGGACATGAAGAAGATGTAATTCTATAAATGATGATAGACATGAGGAAAAATTATGTGTTATTGCCTTTCAAAGTGCATCCTCAGGTGTACATACACACATGTACAATGGGTGGAGCTTTCTTACTTGGACAGTTGTCAGTTTATCTATCAAAGATAACATTTTGTAATACAATGTTAAGCATATACTAAAATTACTTTTCCTCTAGTACAGGTAGTAATATATTTAACTACCACCTGATCATCAACTTACAGAAATGTTTCGCATTTCACCAAGAAAATAAAGGTAGCCATTTCTTTTCCTAATCTAGATAATTCCAATAATCTCCAAATCTTGCAAGATCTGTTACAAAGAGCAAAGACTTCTCGGATCATCTGTCTGGAGATAAAAATTAAAGAACATTACTAGTTACTTATTTTTGACATTTTTTAAAAAAGGATGTGAAGAACTGCTGCTATATTATCTCCAGATAATAAAAGGAAGTTGTGCATAGGGGTTTCTGTTTATTTATTTATTATTATCTTTTGGCAAAGGGAAAAAAATAAATGTCATCCATTTGGCATGTGCTCTTGCAGTCAAGGTCATGCAAAATATCTTGGCAGTACTGATTCCGGATTTAGCCTGTATCTACCTGGAACAAGAGCTAAGGTCACATTCAAGTTATTCTTCATTGACATAAATTCAGCTAAACAAGCAGCTACCCAGGAGTTTTTACTTATTGCGGAAAAAGCTTTCTATTGTTTCAGCACCTGTAAATCAAACTTTGTTTTGTACCTTTCAGCAAATGAACATGGGAATTGTTGAAACAGTCCTGAATCATCTCAAAGTGGGAACATGATGGAATTAAAAACAAAGGGAAAATGGGAAATAGTTAAGTCTAAAAATTAATTCTTAGGAGCAGAAAGCTACAACAACATCTATGTTTTGTTGGACAAAGCCACCTCAGAAAATTGAGAGAACATCAAGTTTGAATGCATTTCTTGACAAAGTTAGCACATTGGTGAGAATGACTCTACCTTGTTTTCCTTTAGTGCTTAGTTTAGTTTTATTAGATTTGTATGCCGCCCCTCTCCGTAGACTCGGGGCGGCTCACAACAATAATAGAAACATAGAAACATAGAAGTCTGACGGCAGAAAAAGACCTCATGGTCCATCTAGTCTGCCCTTATACTGTTTTCTGTATTTTATCTTAGGATTGATATATGTTTATCCCAGGCATGTTTAAATTCAGTTACTGTGGATTTATCTACCACGTCTGCTGGAAGTTTGTTCCAAGGATCTACTACTCTTTCAGTAAAATAATATTTTCTCATGTTGCTTTTGATCTTTCCCCCAACTAACTTCAGATTGTGTCCCCTTGTTCTTGTGTTCACTTTCCTATTAAAAACACTTCCCTCCTGGACCTTATTTAATCCTTTAACATATTTAAATGTTTCAATCATGTCCCCCCTTTTCCTTCTGTCCTCCAGACTATACAGATTGAGTTCATTAAGTCTTTCCTGATACGTTTTATGCTTAAGACCTTCCACCATTCTTGTAGCCCGTCTTTGGACCCGTTCAATTTTGTCAATATCTTTTTGTAGGTGAGGTCTCCAGAACTGAACACAGTATTCCAAATGTGGTCTCACCAGCATTCTATATAGCGGGATCATAATCTCCCTCTTCCTGCTTGTTATACCTCTAGCTAGTACAATGTATAACAAATCTAATAATTAAAAGTCATTAAAAACCCCTTATTTTCAAAAAAACATACACACAAACATATCATGCATAAATGGTATAGGCCCAGGGGAAATGTCTCAGTTCCCCCATGCCTGGCGGCAGAAGTGGGTTTTACGAAGTTTACGAAAGGCATCTGGTTGATGATCTTAACTGGGGCTTATTTGGGGGCAAGGTCTTATATTACAAATATCCTGAAAAATCATGCTAGGGCTTATTTTCCACTTGAGTCTTATTTTCAGAGAAGCGTGGTAGATGCTTCTGATTTGCAAATCCCCATTTTTTAATAGTTACATTAACTCAGATTCCTAGATGTTGTATTGTAGGTCAACAGTGTCCAGAGTACCAGAAATTTCCAAGAGTGGAAAGGGGCTAGGCAGAGCTTCTCAGAGCTTCAGGCATTAGGTCTACCCAACTTAAACATCATTGTTTCTGCAATGAGATCTGCTTGCTTCATTCTCTTTCGCTGATGTTTGATATAGGAAGCTATTAAATACAGGATTATTCAATAAGAATGAATAACGATTTCATGAAGAATTGCTTCAGTTCTCAAGCATCATCATGCAATGAGTCAGTGACTATTTGAAAGAGGAGTTATCTAAGCTTATGCTCCACCGCTACCACTAACTTCAATGACCTTAAACATTGAATAACAACAGCAATCAACTCAGTGGATTGTGATATGCTCTCGGGAGTATTCCTCGCGTGCCTGGGGGGAATACTCTTATCACATTGACGTTGCTCATGTTGCAGGTGGTGGCCACATTGAACACTTGTAAGACGACGGGAAATAAAAGTTGATTGTGAGTAGAACACTTGTGACTTGGCTGGAGTTTTGTATTCATTTATTCTTATTTTATTTATTAGATTTTTATGCCGCCCTTCTCCTTAGACTCAGGGCGGCTTACAACATGTTAGCAACAGCACTTTTTAACAGAGCAAGCCTATTGTCCCCACAATCCGGGTCCTCATTTTACCCACCTCGGAAGAATGGAAGGCTGAGTCAACCTTGAGCCAGTGATGAGATTTGAACCGCTGACCTGCAGATCTACAGTCAGCTTTTAGTGGCCTGCAGTACTGCACTCTACCTGATGCGCCACCCCGGCTTGTATTACTTTTCTTTAATAAAATATTGCATCATGAAATCAACTCATTCTTTTGAATAACCATTCAAATATGTCCATTCACCAGCATCTCTATGACATTATAAAAAATGTTTAAATAGCAATGGCAATAGCATTTAGACTTATATAGCGCTTCACAATGCTTTACAGCCCTCTCTAAGCAGTTTACAGAAAGTAAGCATATTGCCCCCAACAACCTGGGTCCTCATTTTACTGACCATGGAAGGTTGGAAGTCTGAGTCAACCTTAAGCCTACTGAGATTCGATCTTCCAAGCTGCTGGCAGTTGGGGATCAGCAGAAGTAGCTTGCAGTACTGTACTCTAATCACTGCACCACTGAGGCTCTATCCTATCCTGTTATAAATAGCATTCAAAATAACCTTTGGAATAGAAATCTCAAATCAGCATCATATAAAGAAAATTATTACAAAATGCTCTATCGATGGCACTTAGCCCCAACTAGATTAGCAAAAATCTATCCAAATTTAAGCTCAAATTGTTGGAAATGTAAAAAAAACACAAGGCACTTTCTTTCATATGTGGTGGTTGTGTCCTGAAACTAAAAGATAATGGTCTAAAATACATAAATGATTACAGGAAATAACCAAAGTAACAGTAGAATTCACACCAAAGCTCCTTCTTTTGGGAATACTGTATTAAAAACAACTATAACAAAATTATTAAATATTTGATTTTATATATAAGTATCACAGCCAGAATAGCATTAGCACAGTTTTGGAAAAACACAGAAGTACCTGTAGAAAGTATGATTTTTTTTTTAAAAAAAAATGACTGTGCCAAAATGGACATACTTATAATAGAACTAAGGGGGCAAAAAGACTCAAATTATTATAACATATAGGGAAATGGTATCAATGGATTGAATCAAGAAAAATGAAATGGGATGACTAGCTAAGCATGGAAAATTGTAAATATGTAAATATAAATGTGGATGTAAATATGATGAATAAAATAAGATTCAAAGTAATGCTTTAATGTCTTAACAAAAGTAGAATGCTGTGACAATGTAGAATGCTCAAAGATGCATAAAGAAAAGAAGTGAACATTAATAAAGTTTATTAAAAACAAAACAAACAAAATGACCTCTGTTTTATTACATTCTCTTAATTTATTTTATTTATTTATTTATTTATTTATTTTGTCCAATACACAATGAGGGTTTTAGTGGGTATATATCTATATACACATAGTAAAATACATAATGAAGGTTACAGAGGAGATACTCATAGTAAAATATATCTAAGAAATAATAGAAAAGATATAGTAATAGAACATATCAATGAAAGAATAGAAGAAGAGATATAGGAATAGAAGAAAGATATAGGAGATATAGGAGAGCAATAGGATAGGGGACGGAAGGCACTCTAGTGCACTTGTATTCGCCCCTTAAAATAGCTATCACGGAGGATGTCATCATGGGTATGAATGGTAGCATTCAGACATAATTCATCCAAATCATCATAAACTGATAACTCACAATTTCTCTATCTGCCTAGTGATGTTCCTTACTATCCCAATTTTCTGTTTTTTCTCTTTTCTCTTTCTGGGCATATGGCACAATTCCAAAGAAAACATGCTTTTTACTATTTGGGTTTTGTAATAATGACTTTGTAAGTCCTAAATGGATTGCTGCAAATAAAGATAAAGCTGGAATCTAGAAAATTGCTTGGTAACCTGTCGATTTCTGATTATTATTTTTTTAAACAAGAAGGAAAGAGAAAGAAAGAAAGGAAGGAAGGAAGGAAGAGAGAGAGAGAGAGAAAGGAAGGAAGGAAGGAAGGAAGGAAGGAAGGGGGAGAGAGAAAGACACAGAAAAAAAGAAAGAAAGAAAAAGAAAAAAAGAGAAAGAAGCAAGGAAGGAAGGAAAGAAAGAAAGAAAGAAAGATCTCTCTCTTTCTTTCTTTCTTTCTTTCTTTCTTTCCTTCCTCTTTCTTCTTTTCCTAGAGTTTCTCCATGTTTGGAAGATTTTATTTTATTTATTTATTTATTTGTCCAATACACAATACATAATGAAGAGAATAGACATGTAGTAATATATATATATAAAGAAAAGGATAGAAGAAAAGGTATAAAAATAGAGGAGAAGATATATGAAAGGAAGAAAAGATATATGAGATAAAGGAAAGACAATTGGACAGGGGACGAAAAGCACACTGGTGCACTTATGTACGCCCCTTACTGACCTCTTAGGAACCTGGAGAGGTCAATCGTGGATAGACTAAAATCTGACAAGGTTTGTTTGTTCCCTTTGTTGGAAAATGCAAGACATTGGTGACTGGTCTTCTCTTAGCTATTCCTGCCACCTGGAAGAGCAGTTGATATGGCCCAGAGATTACCACCAGTTTGGCCCGATTTGGGGGAACTGGTAGTAGCAACCTGTGACTGGATCCACCTGGGCACTATGCCGTCCCATTTAGACACATTTTCAAGCCATGCACAGGTGTGCAAGCCGTGTGCATGATCACAGCTCATGAGCAGAAGGCCACAAGCATGTGTGAAAGAGGTGCATGTGAGAGATGTGATCCCCCCTCCCCCCATGCATGCACTCACATTTCTGAACCGATAGGGAAGGTAAATTTTTTATTTATTTATTTATTTATTTATTCATTCATTCATTCATTCATTCATTCATTCATTCATTCATTCATTTGTCCAATACACGAAAACATAGGAAGAAAAATAGACATGTAGTAATACATATAAGGGTAAAAGTGAACTTAGAGGAGAGGATATATGAAAGAAAGGAAATATATATGATAATTGGACAGGGGACAAAAGGCACACCAGTGCACTTATGTACGCCCCTTACTGGCCTCTTAGGAACCTGGAGAGGTCAATCATGGAGAATCTAAGGGAGAAATGTTGGGGGTTAGGGGTTGACACAATTGAGTCCGGTAATATGTTCCACGCTTCGATAACTCGATTGTTGAAATCATATTTTTTACAGTCAAGTTTGGAACGGTTCGTATTAAGTTTGAATCTGTTGCGTGCTCTTGTGTTGTTGCGGTTGAAGCTGAAGTAGTCATTGATCAGTAGGACGTTGCAGCATATGATCTTGTGGGCAATACTCAAATCGTGTTTTAGGCGCCATAGTTCTAGGCTCTCTAGGCCCAGGATTGTTAGTCTATTTTCGTAGGGTATTCTGTTTCGAGTGGAGGAGTGAACGGCTCTTCTGGTGAAATATCTTTGGAAATTTTCAAGGGTGTTGATGTCTGAAATGTGGTATGGGTTCCAGACGGATGAGCAGTAGTCTAGGATGGGTCTGGCAAAAGTTTTGTTGGCTCTTGTGAGTAGTGTGAGATTGCCTGAACAGAAGCTGCGTAGGATCAAGTTAACAACTCTAGAAGCTGAATGAATACCATTTCTAATATGGCCTCAACCTTGTTGGATTTTTTCCCCTCTTGAAATCTTTTTCAGCAGCTCCTTGGGATCTGTGATTTGTGATCTGGCTCCTTGATGTATGTTTTGTACTGTTCTTTTGTACCTGGTAGCATAGTTGGTCCTGATAGGCTTTTTGGTACCTATGGTCACTCATTACTTATAGTTTTCTATTATTCATTTTAAGTTTACCTAGGGTTTTGATTGTGGCAAGGGAAGTAGTAAGCCAGAGGAAGATATCAGAGGACAAAGGTCATTCTATTATCAGTGATAAGGGCTGATTTAAAATAGGAGTGATTTAATTAAAAATAATGTAATATATAGAATGTTTAAATTATTTCCAACTTAACTTATTAACTTAAACAGCACTTCAGTTGTTCCTAGTTTTATTGAACAGGAAGCAATAAAACAGAAAATTGTGGATTAAAAGTTTCCACCAAAAAATCCTTCCATATTATTATGGTACTTTAACAGCATTTTACTGTGAAAGATAAGTTGCTGTAGTCTGCTCAATAGAGTATATTCATCAAATTTTGGATGAATAAGCGTGGTTTCTTCTAAAAAGTAGTGATGACAATTCCCAAGAAAACATTGTTCTTCCTCTTTTTGTATTTCTGGAGTAATATACAAGAGGAAAAATGTGGGCCATATAAATAATTGACAAATCAAATACTGAAAGTTTAGTTTATGCACTTAAAGTTCCTAAGTTTTTCTAAGACCAAAATGTGAGAAAATATGAAAATATTTACACTTCTGCTCTGTTAATCCTAGGCAATATTTGAAACTTTTCTTATTTAGCTGTATATTCTATCTGTATATTATAGCTGTTTCCTTGCTATAATTAATGGTTTTGCATGTGGCATTGTTGGTTACAGATTATGTAAGTATGTTCCTTATTTTCTACCAGCAATGGGGAACGGGTGTGGGATCTGAGTGATTCATTGTTTGGATAGAGCGGACGGCAGTTTCAAGAGGTACAAGAAATATTTTTTAAACTCTTTTGTTTACCGAGGAAAGATAATTTTTGTTTACTATAATTTAATTAGTGCCAGTAGGGTAAACTTGACACCATTTGTCTGCAACAACAGTACATTCTTTCCATGTTGCTGAAAGAAAGTGCAATTTTGCTGCCAATTTTTAGAGAGTGTTAAACAAGCTAACTTCAAAACAAGCATTAAAAGAAACAAGCTATCTTCAAAACAAACATTAAAAGAAAAAGATCTGCTGAAGAGAACACGCTGGCGTATCTACTGGTCAACTAATAAAATAAACAACAAAAATTGATATTCCTGGAGGCGTCTATAATATGGTAAATGATTTAGCTTTACTAGATACATGGTCAAAACAATGGAAACTGCAGTTTAATGTATCCAAATGTAAAATAATGCACTTGGGGAAAAGGAATCCTCAATCTGAGTATTGTATTGGCAGTTCTGTGTTAGCAAAAACTTCAGAAGAGAAGGATTATGGGGTAGTGATTTCTGACAGTCTCAAAATGGGTGAACAGTGCAGTCAGGTGGTAGGGAAAGCAAGTAGGATGCTTGGCTGCATAGCTAGAGGTATAACAAGCAGGAAGAGGGAGATTATGATCACGCTATATGGAGCGCTGGTGAGACCACATTTGGAATACTGTGTTCAATTCTGGAGACCTCACCTACAAAAAGATATTGACAAAATTGAACGGGTCCAAAGACGGGCTACAAGAATGGTGGAAGGTCTTAAGCATAAAACGTATCAGGACTTAATGAACTCAATCTGTATAGTCTGGAGGACAGAAGGAAAATGGGGGACATGATCGAACCATTTAAATATGTCAAAGGGTTAAATAAGGTTCGGGGGGGAGTGTTTTTAACAGGAAAGTGAACACAAGAACAAGGGGACACAATCTGAAGTTAGTTGGGGGAAAGATCAAAAGCAACATGAGAAAATATTATTTTACTGAAAGAGTAGTAGATCCTTGGAACAAACTTCCATCAGATGTGGTAGATAAATCCACAGTAACTGAATTTAAACATGCCTGGGATAAACATATACCCATACTAAGATAAAATACAGAGAATAGTATAAGGGCAGACTAGATGGACCATGAGGTCTTTTTCTGCCGTCAAACTTCTATGTTTCTATGTTTCTAAAAATAAAAAGTCTTCATATTAAGTTCTACTTCTGGTAAATCCTTGCATGTACCTGTACATTTTTCTTGGCAACAGGAAAGCAATTTGTCAGTGTCTTCTCCTGAATGTTTCTACCGTAACATTCCACAGAATCCCCTGGTGGGCTTCCATCCCCAGTATAAATTAAGCCTTAATTGTTTAGTTTGCAAGACTTGATGATGTCAGGCAAGTACTATCACCTGCTGAGATGGGTTTACTTAGAAATATTAAGCAAGGAAAATTTTAGAGGCCCAGGGTTTGGCAAAAAGGAAAGAAAAGTATTTTTTTTAAAGGTATTTAGGTTTTTAGAAGACCTAAGTACAATTTATGGCAGAGGTCTTCAAACTTGACAATTTTAAGATATATTTGGCCAGAGAATTCTGGGAGTTTAAGTCCACAAATCTTAAAGTTGCCAAGTTTGGGGACCCCTGGTTTATGGGAAGGGAATTGCTGAAGTTTATAAGAAATTACTTTGAATATAGAGCATCCTAACTAATATCTCTGCTTGTGCAAAATACTTTTGTTTGAAATTTAAGATTCTTATACATTGGCACCAGTATGTACCATCATGCCAGCCCTTTAGCTAGACCATCTTAGAAAACAGACTCCATTAAAAGTATAGAATGATATTTAATTGAAAATATGCTATATACTAACCGAAACATGGAAGCCTGATGGTGCTTTACCTCTCTTCCTTCTTCAATCCCAATAAATCATGAAGTAGCTGCCTGAATTTCTTCCAAATAGAATTTACATTTCTCAAAATTTAAGAAATGTTTCACCTCTCTTTCCTTACAGAATAGTTCTTGCCTCTGGCTTGGATATAAACAACTTCCTATTGATTATAAAGGTGAAATCAGAGGAGCAAACTTTAAATGGATCAACTGAAAATCTAGTTTGTTTGTTTGTTTGTCAATCAATCAAGTATAGGATAGTAGTTTATGTAAACATAACATAGAAAGTAATGACAAAAAAGGCAATAGGACAATAGGACAGGGACAGTAGGTACAATAGTACACTTATGCACGCCCCTTACAGACCTCTTAGGAAAGGGGAGATGTCAACTGTTGAATAGATAGAATAGAATTAATTATTGGCCAAGTGTGATTGGACACACAAGGAAGTTGTCTTGGTGCATATGCTCTCAGTGTACATTAAAAAAAAAGATACATTTGTCAAGAATCATGTGGTAAAA